>NC_060243.1:33431238-33731238 GCF_021155785.1 Neodiprion fabricii | reverse complement strand
TGAAGATCTTGTAAGGGTAGTAATATTTCGAAGGTGGAATCCCGCAGCCGAACTGCCAATAAGCAATATCGCATTGTAGCATTCAAAAAGGATGTGCGAGGGCTGAATGGAGGACGCAGGACTAACTACAGGATGAGTTTGAGACTGATTCTTCTAGAATTAATCTATGGGTTTGGGTGTGCGATAACGAAATTTAGGAGGGGGATTCGCTTTTGTGGATTTCATACAGGAAATAAAGAGCTTCGGTGAGGTCAGAAATCGTTTAAGGGGGAAGGAATCGTGTCGAGCAGGAGGAGGAGGAGGAGGTGGAGGAGATGACCTAGCTTTCCGTTAAGCGATTCTGGGCCCTTCCTAAAATATCCGAATGAATGCTATCAATTGTCGGAGAACCACCGAAGATCAAATGAAACTAAAATGTCTACTCCTCCACCCTTTTCAGATCAAAGTTTCCTTACCGGATTCCAAATTTATCGATGATCCGATCGAGGCCATTTTTTGTTCTCAGTCTCGTGCCTCTCTCAACTGCAGGATGCAACCCCTATACCATGGAAATCTTGTCTCGCTCTTCACGACCCTCAAACACATTACAACGAATATTCGATCTCCATCTCTTACTTTGTCTTATTTAGAAATTTATTCTGCTACAATTAATTGTGCCTTTTCCATTTTTATCCATTCCGGTTATAATTTTTTGCCCAATTCTTCACCTAACTGTTGGTTTTTGTCCAAATTCTAGTTCAGTTATCGACGCTTGTACTAATTTCTGTTGAGTCATTCGTTTTAGTATGTACAGTAATGTTCATTGATGCCTTCCCCTTCCGGCTACCTTGCTTTCGGTTCGAAACAAAATGCAAGTTCGGTTCTATACGGATTATGTGCCAATGAATGGCTGGAATTCGTACAGAATCGTACTCGCATTTTGTTTCGGATTGGAAACAAGTTAGCCGGAAAGGGAAGGCATCAATGAACATTACTGTATAAATATTTGTCCAGCTACCGATTATTGTTCAAATATTTTTTCGGTCATCAATTTCTTATCTAATCCCAAAATAATTCGTACAAATTCTGTACGAAATTTCAGAAAAAGCCGTGCGTAGTAAGAAAAAAAAAAAAAGAAAGAAACACAAAGTAAAGTGAAGAAGTTTGCAGAAAATATTCATGCTACCAAGGTTGTCGATAATGACGTTTCTTTTTTACGACAAGATTCCATTTTCGTGTATTTGTATGATGTTGAAATATCTCTAAATTACAATCCGCAGCAATCGTTTAAACAAAAGAAAAAAACACATATATGTATATCTTTATGTATGTAAAAATCAAAATCTGTGACTGATTTATCTACTCCAGCTCTGGGTATACTGCGAGAGTGAGTGTGAGCATTGATTAGCAGCCAGACTCCGTTATAACGGCTGCTCATTACGAGGTAATTAACCGTCAACTTTTCCCGTAAGAATTTTCCAGTGGTCAAATTAAACTCATTGGCTAGAAACTTTACTATAAAACTAATATTTTTCCCAACTTTCCTGAAGTATTACAATAGTTTTACCCCGGGTGTAGCGAAAGACAGAAAATCGAGCTTGAGTGTGTTGAAGAGCGAGAGAAAGGCAGAGAGAATAGAGAAGGTAACCCTCGACGGAATGAGAAGGAGAGAATATGGAAGAAAAATTCTCAGGGAAACTCCAATATTTGGCGACCCCTAACGACATTCCCTGATATATTTCTCGCAACTTATCATCCCGGCTTATCCCCGTGAAAAACATGATTAAAGATTTCCAACAAAACGCGTTCTCTCGGCTCTCTGCACCCGGCTCTATTTGTGAAGGAAAATAAAAATAACCACCCCACGTATTCAGGACTCCGGAATATATTTCCGGCTTAATATTGAAAATAAAAAGAAAAAATACTCAGACTATACATACCTATAAAGGAAGACTACGGAAGAAAAAGAAGTGGGTGAAACAATAAGAACAAGAATGAGAAGTAGAGAAAGGGGAATGGAAATAAAATATCTCACAATTAACCGGAGCGAAAAAGGACGGGGAAGAAAATGATAAAAATAAAAAAACCTGAATCGAACAAAAAACAAAACAGCAATGCAGCTTTATGAGCCCATGCTGTGCAGCTGCAGTAGCGGCGGCGGCAGTCTAGCTAAGAAATTTTAAATTAAGTCAAGCCTCGCAGACGAGCATGGATTTTCTCGGCCAGTCCGTATAACTATATTATATGTATATATATACATATATACATAGTTATACGGATATATATGTGTGTGCTCCAGTTGGGTAAGTTAATAAAATATTTAATTATATTTCCTAACGTAGATATGAGGTATACGGTACTAGAATTAAACCATGAGAAAGAAGGATCCCGTCCCCTTTCTCAATTTCCACTTCTTCCTTCGTCTCTTTAATAGTTAGATATACCGAAACGTACATTAAAAGCCCCACGACATCTCTTTTGTATTCTCTTCCCCGTTAATGCTTTTGTAGTAGCTGGTTTATGAAAAGACGTCATGCGCCGACTGGGCGGCAAATCCTTGGGATTCGTTCCAGCAGGAGACCTGCAATCTGCAGTGTGGAATGGAGATTGCGGAAAATCATGCCGCTTGCACAAGTCAGAGCTACGTTATACAGGATCTTCCCAAGTAAACGCCGCGGTATGTTGGATTGCCTACCACCGAGGGGAAAAAATATCGGTAAAACAGACCGACCGAGTCATTGTCACATCAGTCAAGTCAAGTCGTATATTAACTTTAACGTGAGGCCGGAACGCGATTTTCTGAACGTTTCGGCATGGGTTATAAACTACGAAACAACCGCTTGGCCAAATCCATACAACTTGGCAACACGGGCAGTTCCAGCTGACTCGCGAGGACTCTAAACGCGCTACCTACCGATAACTCGGCAGGCCTGTTTTACCGATATTTGTTCCCCTTGGCGGTAGGCAACCCAGGATACTGCGTCGTTTGCTCGGAAACACTCCGCACGTGTGCAAATCGGTATGTACGTACATAACCATAGATATTCGATCGAGATTTCTCGAGGGCATTATCTCGCCGACGTCAGAGTCATCGCCGTTGCGCACCGTGTTCGGCGTGTACACAGAGTCCTCGAGCAAATGTCATTAATCACCCCTGTTCCACGTACGAGCAATTAGGGGCTGCTTTAATAGTTGACGAGATAGTGTTGCGCAGCGTCTCGCCTCGCCTCACTTCGCTTCGCCCAGCCGCCTCTTCACCAAAGCATTTAAGTGCGGAATTGATATTAAGCGAGTGCGTTCTCCGGATGCTTCTACCGGCGCCCTCGCTAGAACTGCTTAATCTAATGCAAGTTTCCGGACGAATATTCTCTTTACTGCGATTAAACGATTAATCGTAGACATCGATCGATTATTTTTTCAATCAATCGGTGTTTCAATTCATCGTTTTTACGATCAATCGATCAATTTTACAGCCCGATTGAACATGCTAAAGATATACTAATTATGCTTCTCGGTTTGAGGCAACAATTTTCGAAGCATAAGAAAAAAAAAAATCACTCCTACTGGGAAAAGTTTCTGGAATCCCGAAAGGAAATAATTTAGCGATAGAGAAAAAATGGTTTATTTAAAAATCCCCTCTGAAAAAATCCCTCATCGAAAAAAATTCCCCCGGGCCACATTCCCCTGCACAAAATCCCCCCTCTAGAAAATTTCCCCCATGATTTCGCAAGGCACGGGGAGGGGGGTTTCAAGGGAGATTTCGTTCAGCAGGAATCTTGTACGGGAGGACTTTGTGCTGAGAATTTTATTGGGGAGATTTTGTGACTGGGATATTTTGACCAGCCACTGAGAATTTGGCGAATTTGAATCTCGATACTTGGTAGTTACGCGTGAAAAATTATAGAAAAATTTTACATTACGCAGAAAAATCACACAGTTCGCGGTTCGCAAGGCTCTAAATTATTTTTCCAAAGTGTTTGAAAATCCTGAGTTTATCAGAGGAATTTTCATCAGCGGGGACCCGAGACGTATTGGTTATTGATGCGTACACATTCCTAAACACGGTTTTCATTATCGCAGGCAGATAGGACTGCAGGGCGAAATTGCGCAAAGCGATAAATTCTTTGCCTCTGGTTCTTTTTTCCCGTGACAATAAATCCCTGGAGGTTTGTTGTACCTTGTATCGGAAGAAAATTATCCGCCTGTTGGGCCGCAGGTATACATGCGTACATGTAATATGACTGCGAACGTGTATGCGCATAAATTGAGTGGAGGTTTGCACCCCCGGCACTTTTGTGCATAGAAATAAATCCTCGAATGATTAAATTATTATCTCACTCACCGAATGTAGATGACGTAATTGGAGATCGGGTTGTTGTGCGAGTTTGCACTCGCTGCCCATGAGAGATTTACCGAACGGGATGTGAAAGCCATTATCAACGGCCGTCCTGGCGGATCTGGAACGTCTGAAAAAAATTTCAAAGCGTTTTTTACCTCCTTCATTTCCATCAACAAAATTTATGGTTCTAGATCTGATTGTAAGAGTTTGAAAAAAGTTGAAAAAATAAACAGGTCGATCAGATGTTACATATTTCAAACGATAGTTCGGATCATTTTGTCTTTCTTTCTTTTCACTCTCCTCCCTTCAATTCTGGGGAATATGGCGTCGCATAAATCGACATCGATTGTCATTATATATCGTCCGTTACGCGCCTAATCGTTTGCAGGAAACATTTAAATGGAAAAACTTGTTCGATAGAAATATACCCTCGGATACAAGACGGCTGTTATCTGTTTGTTATCGCGAAAGTTTGTCTTAAATTTCATCCCTGCGTTTGACTGTATCCTGAATGAAATTTCAGAAACTAAAATACGGTATCTCGGATTTGTCCTACCGTAAATAACGACGATCCAAGTTTCGCTCGTGTATTTCGATAATCTTGTTTCGTCGTTTTCATAAAATAATAAATGATCGTCGAGAATAGATGGAACAGAATCTGATCTTTGAACATCGATCGAACAATATACGATCCGCGCTGAACGATGGGAAACGATTTTGCAACGAAACATATAGCGTTTTCAATATTTCTTCCACCCTTTTTTCTCCCCTCTTGTCCTTCCTCCTCCTTTGCATCGTTACCAGCTTCCAGGTATACGTTTTGAAAAGAGATTGCTGGCACAGTCATGCGATCGGATAAGTGTGAGCGTTTAATATGCAACGCTCGCTGTTCCTTGCGATATCATATTACGAACAGGTTGCATAAAATCACACAAATGAGGTCGGCGAACTTTGACCCCGAGATTAAGTCTTCATCCCTTCTGCACGAGCCTGGACTTTATACTTTATACATGCATAAAGTGTTGGCTTGTTGCACAAGTGAAACGCTGGAACACTTAAGACCAGAAGCGTGAAGATTGCGACAGAAGAAACTCGTGGTCAATTCGGAAATATATATGATATGATATTTTTCTATTGTTTTGTTTTCTTATAGTTCTGTGCATGAGAAACAAAAGAACACAGGAATTTCACTAGCTAGCCGCATAATTCCAATCACGTACAATCTTGATTAATTTATTCAGTAGAATCAAGAATCTCGGGACTACGTTTTTTTTTTTAACTCTAATTAAATTTTTTTTCTTTTCACCCCGCTGCGGATGCAACTAGATATGCTGAACGTTGTACGAGCTCAAGTTACAGGTGTCTGCGTGTTGAATATAAATTAGTGTTAAAATTATTTATACACCAGTTAAGGTTTTATCTCACGCTATCTTTTTCTTTTTCTTTTTTTTAGATATCAAGTATTTATATCAAACCAGAATTTATAATTACCGGGGCGGAAAAAAAAGGAAAAAACGGTCAATTCTGTCCGGTAAAATTTTATTTTTCATCGCTGAATTGTGAAGCTGCGCTTGAATAATTTGGTGAATTTTCATCGTGAAACGAATACGCGTAGGTAGTGTACTCCATGTAACGACGGGCCGTCTCTCTGTAGAATTAACCTGTGAAATTTCACCCAGATGTAGACCTAGCCTCGATGCTTTACGCCTCCGGGTGGGTAGTAAGGTGCGTGCCTACACCGCGGCACGAATTTCGCCTGAGGTTTGTGAGAAGGGCGAATCAAGGGTGCCTCGAGGGTACAACAACGGTTTCCTTAAACGCCGAGGGACGTTTCGAGGGCAACTTGAATCCATTTTTAAGAAGCTTAAACTCACCCGCAGAGTAAACATCCCTTATTCTTGTATATAAATCGGGCGAATAACGACATCGGCGAATTTCCTCTGCAACAAAAAAAAAATCCGCATCCCCGTTATAGTTCGGAAAGTAGGTACACATGTAACAACAGCGCGGAGAGCGAGCTGGGGTTTGTTTTTCATTTTTATCCTTTCAGGGCTTGTCTGGAGGCGCGGCCATAAGCGTGAGAAATCACCGCTGGCCTTGCAAAAGCTGAAATTTAAACAAACGATATGCAGGTTACGTTTCTTTCTCACCAGACTGTATATTCTTTTGGAATTTTTTTTTTTTTTTTTTTTTTTTTTTTTAGTTTTTATTGAATCTCCTCTCGTCACCGCTGACACGGTGCGACGTGCGAATATATTTAGAAAAAAATTTTCTACTCTTCAAACAGGATTTGCGCGAGAAATGTCGAGACTAACGAAAAGGAGGAAAAAAGAAGCGGACAAAAAATCGGTAAGAAGAACGTAGCATTGGAGGAGAGGGATAATCCAGCGATAATCCCAACCAAAACATATATAGGGTACGCGCAAAAGCTGAACGGAGACTGTAGGTTTGCTAACGAGAGAAAAAATACATCTTCGCGAAGAGGATATTAGATCTTTGCTTTTTCGGGACAAATATTTGTTCACCGCACCTAACTTCGTCAGTGATTGGCTATAAGAAATAACAGATTGTAAGGAATGAGGGAAAAGTTGCTGCGATCAATTGACTTCAAGCTTATGAAGAACAAAAGCCACGATACACTGTGACAGACTCGTGAAACTGAACATCCAAAAGCTGCCGTTTTTTGTAACTTATTTGAATGAAAATTTTTTAAAATGTATTTAAAACTATAAATGATAAAGCCCTAAATTCAAATTGCTCCAAGTGTTTTCATTTCCTTGAAAAACAACTCCCTCAAATAGGTATGATTTTAGACCATCGAAGGCGTACCCTCTCTAAAGTCAACCTAACCTCGTAACTCAAAACTAGACAGAATCGGCCAGCCTGTTCAAATAGACGAGAAATTCGACGCTTGCGCAGTTGATTGGTCGGTTCCCTGAGACTGTCACGGTGTGTAGTTGAAATTTTTTTTAGAGATTCGGAGAATGCGCGAACCTCGTTTCAACAATTTTCATTCCAAGCAGCGGCATCTCGGGTTCCCGCCGTTGAAGAGTGGCGTAGCAAAGGCGGCGCGAAGCAAGAGGAAAAATAAAAAATAATAATTTTGACAGGGAGGCTTGCGCGGCACCCTAATATATGTGTGTATTCTCCGTAAACCTAGCTGCGCGAGGGGTGTGGGAAACAATTATTTGGAGACAAAAGATAAGGCGATGGTCCTCGTGTTTCTGGATGGAAATTCGCCAAGGGCTTCACACGCCGAGCAAGAGGAAGGAATACAGTGGAGAAGAGGCCCCAGGGGTGAAGGGTGAAATTTACATCGTCACTTCTACATATGTTTCTTCGTAGAGTACTCGCTGTTATGTAGGTGGGTAGATATGCCGGCGCGTGTGTATATAGTCGTACACGTTTGTAGATTCGCAGGCTGAAAAGAGGATACCCTGAAAATACGGAAGGACCTTCCAGTCTCTGCTGTCTGGGCGCGAAGAAGGAGCAGAAGAGAAGTCGTGGGAAAATTTATACCTGCAAAAATATACGTTGAGATGGAAATAAAAAGATGGTAAAACAGCGTGGCTCGTGGGGTAAAATCGCAAAAGTGGAATGTTTTTGGTGCCAGCGGTGGGATCGGGCAAGGAGCGAACGTCACTTTCCTGATTTACACCAACTCCTTTTGTCTTCTTGGGCTGACGTTACAACGGGACATCCTTCTTCCTTGCATATTCAACCCTCCCCTCGGTTTACCTCAAGCCCACCTGGGTCATCGCCTCGAGTGAAATAACGAGGTAAACTTCTCGTCGTTATTTGGTCATTCTTTTATTTTCTACTAAAATGATGGAACAACCCCCGACCCCTTCTATCTGCCTCGTTGATCTCGATGAAACCGAAGCGATGCAAAAATTCCAAATGCAGCGTGCGAAAAAGTGAAACGGTCTGGTGAACAAAAAAATTACTAGAGAATCTAAGCATTCTCTTGTTACTTGCACTACACAAGCGTTGATCCCGTAAATTTTTTACGACTCCATTAAGCAAACACGAGGGTACAAAGTCCCAACTAATTTCTCTTCAGAGATTTCGTGCCGTGTGTAATTAGTACGGGGGACGGGAAAAAAGAAGGGAAAACAACTGGACAAAAGAAGCTACTGCTCTTTCTCTCGGTGTTCATGTTTTCTTTTACTATTATTTTCTTATTCTGTTTTATGCGACCATTACTCTTTATATCCTTGCATCTTTCTGAACATATATCTATAACAAGAATGATTCATGTGAAATAAAGATTCTTTAATGCTCGATCAAAAGCTGCGGTGTCTTTTGTTGCTGGGAAAAGTATTCGAACAAATTACGTTATTGTGCTTCTCATTTTGCTCCTTATGTCTTCAGGGAAATGAAATATCGGGGTTACGTTCGATAAGCTGATTTTTAGTCCACTGGCATTTCTACGAATTCATTTCTCCGTTCATTCGACGAAGACTCCAATCATGCGTAATAACATTCCTTTCATATACTGTCGTGCCCACCTTTTCAGTTCGGAAACCCCCACGAGATACTGCGGGGGTGTTTGTCGAATCACTCGGGAAGATTTGCGACACGCAATAACGATATTATTAACTCTTGATTTAATTTTCCTTCAGACGTAGGTTTTATGAGATATATGTATAAATCCACGGTACAGTGAAACAAATAATTGTGAATTCGCTTACGTTACAAGCGTTCAATCTAACGTGAATATTCATAATTTAGAACGTAGTACTCAATATGCTTCACAGAATTCTCACTTCTTTGAAGGAAACTCCAGTGTTATCGAGTCATAAACAGGATTTTTGTTAATTATTGCTGGAAATTGATGAACGAGCAATTAAATCAGCGTGGAAAAGCAGAACGAGAAACGATGTATACGAAAAATAGCGACACAAGTTAGTGATAAGCATGTACGTATAACGAATCAAGGCAATTATCTCGTCGACGAAATCTACGATCTTTTGATCGCGAGGCGAAAATCTGATAAGCAGTCACGCAATAAAGAGACGGGTAGATTACGCAGGTCAGTGGATATAACAAGCTTTCTGCAGGTCGTTGAGAAGAAAAAGGGGCAAAACCCTGAAGCTCCAGGTTAGCCTGAAGTTGAGTTTTCGGAATCTCTGTAAAGCTCTTTGGGCAAGTTTTGCCTTGGTCCGCAGTTTCCATTTCATTCGATTCGCGCACTCATGTGATTTCGATTCAACAGAAGATTGCTTTTTTTTTTATTTTTTTTCGTTCGCTTCAATTTTTTTCGCGTATTCATTGATAAATTCGGCCGATTTCTTTTTAACCATTTTGCGCAAAGCGCCTAGTAATTTTCGCAAGAAGAAAACGGATTAAAAATGGCTGAAATTAGTTGACTCGAATAGCGCTGACGTTGTGTAACAAATTTTGGGATTGAATTCGAAACTTGTATTGCTCGGGTTATAGAATTGAAAAAGCTATTAAAATTTCGAATGAAAATCACTTACTTATCTTTCTCATTAACACTGATGACGTTTGTTTGTCCAACTATTCGAGTAGATTAAGCCATATTTACTTATATTGTAACGAACTGGGCGTTACAGAATAAATAGAACAAGTTCGTGAGCTTGTGAAGCGAACAAACAGGCAGCAAAATTAGAAGATGAGGAAAAATGCTTTCATTAGCGGTACGTGTTTCTCGGTGTGAGACCGTTTTTACAACAATATCGGTTGACGCAGCAACCTTATTCATTTTATGACTAATGAAAGCTTTTATACGTCTTTTATCTACGATTAGTACTAGATCAGAGAAGGGGATAAAACGGGTCATTTCACCCTTTGTAACAATATTAACGAGGAAGATAACACAATCAAAGAAAACTCGTTTTCCTCCAAGCTTAAGTCGAAAAAATCGTTTCCTAGAACGTTTCCTTTGCTCGCAAATTTAGCGCCGCTTTATGACGAACACTGATATTAACATACAGAATGAAACACGGAGCAACGAGGCTCTGCGGTACGTAAATAGGCAGGTAAATAGCGGGACGATTACCCCATTACTCGACAGGGAGCCATTCATTTTCATTAGGAATAAATAATCGTTGAAATTGGTTGCTCGCTAGCTGCTAGCTCGCCCAGTCAGCGATCCGAATATCTCCCCGTATGCGCATCGCACTCTCTGTAATAATCTCTGTATGTGTTACAGTGGTGCTTTCGCCTAACTAATGAATTAGCCACATTTGCGACATTCCCCACTTTGCTCTTCGCTGTACGCATACGCGTATTTGTATACGTATAATATCCAGGTATATACGGCTGTTCAATGCGGTAATTGCAATGAATCAAACGAACCTGCGATAACCATGCGGTGATAATCAACTCATCATACGAATCGAGCGATGTAAATTAAGATTATTCACGGCGATACCGGGTGGATACCAAATCATACCACTTTCCCTCTTGTCCCGTTTTACTCATGCGCCGCGAGGAATAAGGGTTGGCAACACACACGCGCTTGATGGAATCCGAAGCCGTTCTCTTCTGAACAACTCTCGAGTGAATTTGACAAGCTTGCGGAAATCCTCAAAACCGTTTAAGCTACGAGACAATCAAAGTCTAGGTACACAGCGCCGTCTGGTGGAAGATCGTTGAAAACAGTCGTACTTAATTTTGCGAGTTTTTTCCGTGCCTCTTTTCTACCGTAAATTGGTTTGATATGGTAAAATGGAAACGTGACAGGTTGCGCGAGGCTTGACGTGCTTTGACATCGGTAAAATTGGGTCGAATCGATCAGCTGAATGGTTTTCTCGACGCCATATTGGTCGGAGTACTTTTACATTCTGCCAACCTAACCTAACCTAACCTTGACTCGGCAAAACGCCTCGCCAGCTTCCCTGCATGAGCGTTTACTCATTCATAGGCGGATATTAGATTCACCCGGCCCCTGCACAGACTATATCAATTATAGATGGTTGATTAGAAATCGCTCGGCGCGAGGGTGAACTACTGGAGGAAGCTCGTGAGTTGAAGAGGCGAAATTTTACACCGCGGTGTTGTTACGATATACTCTACACCCACTCGACGGAGACCCCGAAGAGGTCGGAGGGAGAGGGCGAAAGGAACTGTTTGTATCAGACCGCTTTATCAGTAAGTAATAGAGTGACTCCGTCCCGGCTCGTATCAGATGGAAATAAACGCTGAAGAAATATCCAGTACCAGATAACTGGTGGAACAGTATATTTCTTACCAACTGTTCCTCAGGGAATTTCTGCTCTGACCCTGCAGGTGCGGCACAGTCTGTCCGTCCGTGTGTGCGTCTGACGGTGCTTTTTTTTCTTTCTTGATATATTTTTTATCCCCCCCCCCCTTCTCTTTTTCCTTGCTACCGCTGACATTCCCCAGTGGTCTCGTACACTTGGATACCTGTGGACTTTCACGACATACAAACTACGCCAAGGATGCAGTAAAATATGGTATCGGTCTCTCAGGTGACGTATCAGAGTGCAAGAGTTGATTGGGTTGCACCGCACCAAAGAGTAAATACTCGTAAAACTCTATCGATCTCTATTACCCCAAAAAAAAAAAATAACACCTTCATGCGTTCTTTTGACGTTTCACGTCTGGCTGTCCATACCGCACGAATGCTGGCTAATTGAATTTCGAACTAAAATGGCCGCTCTGCGATACGCTTGTTATTATACTTCAGCTACACTAGCGTAACCAGGTATGAGCGTAATTATGTCACGTTTGAAAAAATGACGGAAAAAATCAATTGAAGTCTACGATTTCAACTCCAGCGAGTGTGAATTTTACCCATAACCACTGTGAATTTGCTTTCTGTTGTTGTTATTCCAAAGTTGTACCTTCATTTACAATGTGTGTATGTATGTATGATCGTCGCCCGATCTCTGGATAACGACAGTTGGCTAGTTTTGTATGTTTCATTCTCCCTCTTTTCATTCTCTCTTTTTTTTTTCCCCTTGTTTTACTGTGATTCAGGCGTGCAGAGAAATACGCCAGAGTTAAATTGCTTTGCGGCGTCCGGGGGAAGGGAAGGGAAGGGAAACTACTCGAGCTCCCTAGTTACAACCTCGTTGAAATCAAAATGGTGATTACAGTTGGCAGCAGTGTAAAGTCCCGTGGATGCACTTGACGTCTCGCCTACCCCTGAGCCCTAACGGACTTTGAAGATGCCTGTGCGTGTGTTTGTGTTTGTATTGTGTGCGTAACCCACCGTGCAGTAACATCATCCGCTCCTCCTCGGGCTAAGAAGAGCTGTCTCGAGCATAATAAATATTATACTGGCAGCAGCGGAGCAGAGCGATGTAGCAGCGTGGGGCTGGCATGGCTCGTGCGTCGCGTTATGTATGGTATGATGTTTTGTGGGCAAGCTGTTCACCTCGTTTCATCATAGCTCATTCGAGATTTACGTCTTCCCTTAAATCATTGCACCCGCGGCTCCTACTTAACGCACGTTTACTGCGTGCCACGCTGCAAGATGAATGATATATATTTACGATTCGAATAACCCGCCAAGCGGAACGTCTTTCTTTGTAAGCACTCCACTCCATGCCCGTGTAGCTGCTACAGATTTAACATGTAGATATAAGGTCTACATCGCGATAATTCTTGGCTTGTTATTGACCTCGGAGTATACCTTACATACACACGTATGAGCGTGTATGTTTGTGGTTGTACATTGTTGGCGAAACAGACTGTGATTTACACCTTATCGCAGGCAAAACGTTAAACACGGTAAACATCACCGTTTATTAAAAAGAACTACGATTTCCGGTGACTCGTGCGTACCTACATGCCTGCTATTACTTTTAACGTCTTTGCGCGTATTTCTCTCTTATTTTCAGGTGACGCGACCAGGTATATAATATCCTCTTTTTCCCGAATCTTTTATTTCACCTACGGTGCTGGGTCGGCTGTTACTAAATTTCTCAAAATGTATTAGACTCTCCAGTTTATAGCTGTAGCTCCATCGCGGCGTGGCGGAGGCTCGCAACCAAACCGAGAAAGATATTTGTAACGACCCGAGCGATAAACGGTGTCGGAATAATAGAGGGAGGTTTAGAAATACGACATCATTTTCCCTCCCCCTCTTTTACTCCGCACCCTCGCTCTTCCTTAAACTCCAAGTATACGTGCTTTTGTAACGATAAAGACAGCAGTTTTTTTCCATTTTTTTTTCTTTTTTTTTTCACCCTCTTTGGTTCCAATTTCTTTTTCTCCTTTTCCTAATATACATTGGCCGATAAAAATGTTCCAGAAATTTCCCCCCACACGTGATAACATCCGCAAGCTAATTGGCTACATTATTAAATTATAATCACTTGTTAATTTGGAATAAAAATCCATGTAATCTGGTTCTTTATCTCTCTATTACGGTGTAGTACCTAATTTACTCGGTAGGGAATGTCGACGGTAGTTTTGTCCCGTTGTCGTCTGGAATCCTGTAGTATATGGCAGATGTGTATATTATGTGTTTCAGAGCAAGCTGCTTGCTTCTCCTTCTCTATTTCCTTCTCCTCCGTTCGATCTATCGAATCCTTCCGGTGGAACACGATAAATCGAACGCTTAACCGCACCCTCCACTTACCGGAGACACGCGCTGCCAGGTATTTCAAAAATTTCATTACCCAGGAAGCATCGGTTATCTCGAGAGCGAGAGAGAGAGAGAGAGATAGAGAGAAATAGAGAGATAGAGAGGAGCGATGAAGGACTGCGTACCATGACGAATATATCACCCTATGAACGAACCGAACACCTTGGCAATTCCGTACGTAATACATTATACATAGATATGCGACGCGGACTTTGTGTAACCTTGCATTATACACGCATGGGATACTGAATTGAATACATTTTTCGGGTATATATGAGGCGTTCTCCATTAACTCAGCCACATTTTTTTTTTTGATATCCTCTCTGATGTATTCCACAATTGGTTGTATAGCAGTACTACTTCAAAGTGTATATTTTTTCAGATTTTGTAATTTACTCGTTGCGGAAATGTTTTTTTTTTTTAAACTCGTACATCATAGAAGACTGAAGTGAGACAAAAAAATTTTTAACATAAAAACAATAACAAGTTTTTCCATGAATTATTCAACGCAATATATCTTATATTTTTGATGGCATCAGAAAGGCTGTTTTCACCGGATAATGTGGAATTTTTCTATCTTCTTTCGATGCTTTTAATTTCAAAGGGTATTTGGTAGTGAATTAAGAACGTATAAAAAAACTGTCATCGTGGAACTCGGCGATCTTGCCGAGTAGACTAAATATTATACCGAGGAAGGTGAATTGAAGCAAATCTGAGTTTCTCTTTTCCACGAACTATTCAATGCGATACATGTTATACTTTCATCGTTAACAATATAACATATATTGCAATTAATAGTCAAGTAGTGCTACTACATACCCATTATGGGACAGAATCCAGGGGTAAAAAAAAAGTGACTGAACTGATGGAGAACGCCTCATATAAACATGGTGTTATCGGAATCGGTTTTTCCATTTTTTTTTCAAATTCCAACGAGTCTAAAAAAATACCTAAAAAGAACTCCGAGACACTTTTGGGTCGGTAAGAACATCGTACTAAAAAATGATTGAAATCGAAGGGGATGAAGTACATGGGCTGTTTATTTGAGGTTGAACGCCCCATATATACATGTATAATTTTTAATCATAGGCACGCAAGTCTCGCCGTATCGAATATCCTTGTACATTCTGCACTCTTGATTGAACGAGGGAAAGAAAAATTATGGACGATTTGGTCCGGTGAGGGTGAGAATTAACGAAGGGTGTTGCAGACACGGGCAAAATTGCAGACGTACCTATACTTGTGTTTACATATAAAGAGTATAAGTTATACTTTGGGATATTATGTTCCATGTAATCTTCCCGCCACCCTTCGGTCCACTTTCTATCTCTCGGTAGGCTCGCCCAGAGCCTCTTTTGCTCTTTCAATCTAGGGGTAGGTAGAGATAATATTTTCAAAATGGCGGTGGACCGCCCCCTCCGGCGCATAAATATTGAAAGGGAAGTTGGATCCGTAATGTAATTAGGCGCGATGTAGATTTTTCTCGATATATATAGAACCGCGTAGGTACGTGTGGCCGTATATGGGTGGGTTATGCTTATGTATTGCGGTGTACATGCGGACGTATAATGTACACTCACCCCAGAAACGAAGATATAGGCGAGATACCCGCCTTACGCCCACGAACCTATAACGCCGGGTAAACCCCGTGGCTAATGAATTATTTATTTAACGAATCGAAGAACCACCGTTTACATGGCGTTACGAATATATTTACAGTACTCCTGGGATTCAAACAACGCCACGCTACGAAACGATAAATGTTTTTCAAATTCGCCGCGGGCCGTGCGCCGGTATAATATCAATAAAATCGGCACTCTGATAAAGATTCCGGTTTACAAAGTTTGAATAATAATAATATAAGAGAGAGGAAAAAAAAAAAAAACGAAATGAAAAAATAACATATTCTTCCTGTACTCTTTCTTTCGGTTGGTTTTTGTTCCTCATTCCAAAACAAAGAACGAGACGATGGATTACAACGTCAAAAGACAAGGTGAGTTATGTTTGTAAAATTTTGTTATTTTAATTATCGCAGAAAATTCATTTGAAATTTATTCGACTGCGGAAAACTTTGCGATTCCTTCAATTTTCACGAAAATCGTGCGCAAGTCACGCATTATGATAACCTCACTTCTTAGTTTCGAGATTAAATATCTGTTCGTACCATTGGGTACTCTGACTTTTATTTTAATATTAAAATCCCTTTGAAATGGATAGTGTAAACCAAGTTTTTGGTCATACCTATTTTACAGCAATATGTCCGCTCTTTCCATATTTGTTCTTTGAGTTGTCGGTTTTGTGGCTTGATTCAAAACGTTGCGTACATGCAAAGATATGATCCTCGGTTTTATATTTTTTCATTTATTAATTGCGTAGGAGAAATCAAAATTTGACATCCCGAACCAAGACCGAAAACTCGCGTTAACCGGTGTAATACAGAAATAAGTGAAAAGTAAGGAAGAAAATGTATACAAAAACAAACAACAGTGCCGGTTGAAACGCGTGCCAAGTCTCGGGTTATTTGCCGGTAGGAAAAGCCCTCGCACGATTGCTCTCGTCAACAAGGGGCAAGCAACGTCTGAGGGAGGAAACTAGGAAGGGGGCCTGCGGTGCTAGCGAAGCGGAAGCTTGCGAAGCCGTGAGAAAGCTCTTGGACCCGGAGTGAAAACTTGGTGGCTGCAGCAGCGTGGGTAAGGTTGGATAAATTCCATTATCGCGGTGCAAGGGTGTCCCATACAGCTGGGGGTTGGCCACCCGCATCGGCGAGTCCCGCGGCCGCCATCTTGGACTCCCCCGGCCGTCGTTAAACTCGAAAAACGGGTGCAGGATTTTTCTTCCCTTGTCCATTTTCATCCAGCGCTCTTTTACTTATTTCGTTCGAGCTCGGAACTGAAAACAGTTTTCCCGAGTCGGCTTGCGGGAACTCGGAAGGCTGAAAGCGTATAGCGAGGAGCAATGCCGTTCCAACGGTGATCCGCCGCAAGCTGTGACCCCCTCCCCCAACCCCCGCAACCCGGACCATAAATATCCTCGCAAGCGAATCGAAAAATTCCGCCATGTTACCGACGTAACGTGGATGCGATATATTGACCCAGGATGGCTGCTGCTCGGGGGCTGTTGGATTCCCCCCTAGTCCAATACACATTTTTCGCCGTTCACTGTTTTCTGCCATTGATGCAGGTATATAATAATACCTACGACCGAGAAAGGATTGACGTGGTAAGAGAAAATTAATATCACACAGTCAGTCTTTCTAACAGCGAAACGATCCGTGCGCCTCGGGCAGGCAACCGGCATTGCGCCAAATTTCCAGGTTGAGCATCGTATCCGGTCTTCCTATCATAGGCACGAACGACCGAATTTGACGTCAGTCCTGCTCCTAATTGCCTCATCATCGGGTTAATCGTTTGTCCGAATTCAGTTTTTCATCGTTCTCTACATATCCTAATATTTAGGTTATGTTTGACGTTTGGAATGGTGCTCAACCTAAGCATGAGCCGTGACTCCGGTTGCCTGTTTCAGGCGCACGGATCGTTTCGTTGTTAGAAAAACTCACCCTGTATCCGTTAACGAGTGAGCTTTGCCGCAGAAGCGGAACGTAACGGGTAGACGAAGATGAGAGAAGAAACGTGGATGAGAAATAGAAGGTATAGGTGTTGAGGGTAATTCACTCGGATAATGGATTACGGATCTGACGTGTTTCATTCTTGTTGAAGGGAGAAAAAAATTTATAATAGTAAAAAAGGGTGTACACGTTTACGCATCGAAATAGCCCAACGGCGGTTTGAGCCGGTCTGGCTCTCGTTGAAACCTGCGTTTCATATTTCTAGGTAATTTCTAGCGGCTTACAGTAAACTGACGGAGCTTCGTTCCACTGCACGTCATGTACATGTAATATAATACGAAGGTTAATTGAAGCGTAAGAATAATATAGAAAGTTATTATGAACTACGGTGAAATACATGCTGAAACATTCGATGAGGAGATGTATAAAAAAAAAAAGGAAAAAAAATCTAGTCGGAGAACGTTTTATTGACAGGCGTGTATAGTTTTATTTTATTCCCGTAGTTGCGTTATTTATTTCTTGTTCGTTTTGAAATATTCAGTACAGGATACGTGGATAAAACCGACGTGTGGTTGATCAGAAATAACCTACAACTGTAAATAACAAAAAAATATTCCAGAAAACTTTCCTTCCGCCAAATATGAACATGCAATATTATACGCGATACCCATCATGGTAAAATTCTACTATCTTATCTTGAATAAAATATTGATCTACCTCTATTTGCATCTAGGAAACAAAGAAATCAGATGAACGAACTGTCAAAGAAAATAAATCAAGGGTTGCAAACTAATTGTGTTGTTTGTGAGGAATTGCACGAAAATATCATGAAGCATCAGGTTTGTTCTACTTTAGTAAGACTTTTGCTGGACGGTTTAATTACCGTTCTTAACTGCCTGGAATAGTGCGTGAATTCACTTGACTAGCAGCGCTGCAACTTCAAGTCGGTCACTCGAAGAACGACAAAACGAGGGAATCACGGAGCGTGTCTTGGATTGGCTGCAGTAGCTCGCCAATGACGGCGCGTTCGAAAATGTTCGAAACCTCAAATTTCGATACTTGTGCGAAAAATAACGTTATTGACATAATTTTATCACTCTTATCATTATTATTGTTTCAACTTCTCGCTTCTCTGTGTCATTTAGAGGGAAGGAAAAGTTGTTATAATCATCCCGGTAACGAAAAGTTCAGGTCCGAATATCTCGAGAATAGATCAACGGATTTTGATGATTTTGGTATCAATCAATGCGGTTATTTTTAACTTGAAGCCTCTTCATTTTTCATCAAAATTAACCGAGCGATTTTTCCGCGATTCACAAAAATGAGAATTTTTTTGTCTCACATTAACTCCAAAACCGACGGAATGATTTATATGAAACTTGACCAATTGGTTCGGCTTCGTTCAACTTGAAACAGATGATATTTTGCAAAATTGTTGAAAGCCATCACTGAGTCTTGTCAAATAAATTTCTCTTCCACACCTTTCCGGTGGAATATCTTCAGTCACTTTACGATGATCCAAAAATAGGACAAGCCTGGGGGTTGATATTTGAAAAACAGCTTGTCGCTCGCCAGTATTTCTCCAGGGTATTGCAATAACTTGATTCCTTGAGTACAATTCTCACGGTGTGACTTGAAATAGTAAAAGGAGGAAAAAACGCGTCTTCCATTTTTGTTTGACGTCCGACTCGACTTGCGAAAGCCAGAAAGAGAGAAAGGCCCGTATTATCACGCATGGCAGGCATTCTGCGTCGAGGGTGTTAGGATTTTGTCTCAAGACGTGGATATTTGGTCGGTCCCAAAGGGTCTCGTCACTCAAAGAGGACGCCTGTTTCTCAGTTATTTTCTGAAAACTCGCGTTACACCGCATCGAGGGATGACGCCAAGACCGTCTGTATTGTTTTTCGCTTTCACTGTTCAGCCCTTTCATTTCCCTCCCTTCGGCATCTCTTTTCGTTCAGACTTCGCGTCCCCGCCTGTCTGGTTCCTTCCGATTTTCGCACCTCTTTACAGTGCGACTCGCTTGATCCAAGGTGTCGCCGCTCATCACGTTGTACACAATATCTGTTAACCGACCAAAGGAGTATCATCTTTCTCGACAAACCATCAGGGGTGAAATGAAGAATGTTAGGAGAACAACGCTGTGGGAATCATTACTTTCTTTGTCAAGGCGCTCGTCGCCGTTCTTGAGGTTTTCGATTTCGTTCATCAAAAATATGTGCAGCTTTTTTTTGTACCGCGCTTTTCACGCGCCGATTTTTCTTTTGTTCTTCTTAATCCTCTTTTTTTTTTTTTTTTTTTGTTGGTTGTTTCCTCGTTTTACAACGCTGCGTAATTTCGAAACCCGAGTGTCAAGTTCAGTGCGTGCAGGTATTAAATGCGTACGATCTTCAAAGGCATCAAAGCTCTCGAGTCACGATAATAATCAACACCAGCAGAATTTTTTTTCTCGTTAAATTAGTACACGCGTTGTTTCTCTTTATTCCTTTTTTTCCTTGGCTTTTTCCCCGCTCTTTGATTTAACTTTTCTGAAAGAGTATTTATACGGATTCGTTTGATATGCGTTTGTGATTCGAGCCCGTATTGTTTCAAGTTAAAAAGGGAACTAAGAAATAAACAATAATTATCGATACAAGTTGAACGAGTTTCAACTGTTATTCTTATAAACTCTTTTTATTATCATTGAAAGCCATTAAAACATACAGATGCATGGGTATAATTGTGTAATACAGAACGTATTATTTATTCAATGAAAATGAAATCAATTCATAAGTTCTAAATGAGGTTGAACTGCAAACGATACGACTACAGGCTTCCGAGTATCGTCGAGTATAAACTTAGACGCTAGCGAGCTTAGATTGGCGCACTAGTTGTTTCGGAACTCTATTTCCAATAAATAGCGTTTTAATTTTCCGATAGATATCATAATTATCGAATACCATCGAAAAATTTTAACCCCACAGTATTCCGTAAATGTTACTGATCCTGTAACATGATCGACCGATATTTATCAACTCGCAGTCAGATCCTTCAGCCAATTTCATTGGAGGTCCGTCTCTGCGCGTCTTTTATATTTTATTTTTTGCTTTCTTACGCTCTTCGTTTTTTTTTTTTTGCTTTTTTTTTTTGTTGCTTATTTTGCTTCTTTCCAACCAGCCCGAAGAACTCGGTGGGATTTATGCGTCCCAAGGGTATCTCCAGATGAGGTATCGTCGGAGAGAGACACGGGAAGAGAGCTAGGAGAGCCAAAACGGGGCCAAGCATACGATCATGGTCCCTACGAGGGGAGGAAGAGAGTACATTAGGCTAAATTATTACGCGGAGCTAGAACGGGAAGTTGCCGTTTATACGTCGGTTGGCACAGGTGAGTAGTACAGGGCGGTGGAGGAGAATGCGTTAAGATAAAGACGACAGAGATCATAGATACAGATGAAAAGGTGCTGTGTAATTCCTCTCCTAATTCTTTCTGTCCCACACCCATACCGACATACCATGTATGGGGCATGTATCACGAAAATAATATGATTATGCAATCTATTTAGATCGAGGTATATGAAAAATAACAAAGGAATAGCAATCCTGACACGACGAAGCTAAAAGCTTGCGAAAATAATGGTAAATATCAAGATCCCGTTATCGCGTGTTGCTCAAAATCGACGTTTTGAATCCTTGAATCGGTGTAAATTTTTTTAAGATTGTTAAAAATGGCATTTCCATAATTGGTTTTATGAATTTTTATAAATTTTATCACAGCCTGAAGAAAATTGGAAAGAATTCCGAAGACCCTTTTGGATTGGTAAGAACGTCATACTAAAAAATGATGAAAATCGAAGGGGGTGAGGTACGTGAGGCTGCTAATTTGACGTGGAATGCCCCATATACATGTATATATGTACATGAAAATTGCAGGCGGTGGTCATGTATATACATAAATACATATCACAGTAGCCAGGCTGCAATCTTGGTAAGTAAAACCAGAGAAATAAGGTATATATCACAAGGAGATAAAATTGGGCGAGGTGAAGGATATCCGGTGTGTTATTTTTATTTGTTTTATTATCATTATTTTTTTTCCCCTCTAGTCCCCCGTCCTGTCTCCACTCACGCTTTCGCTTTTCGCTTTGTTTTCTTCTCTCTTATTCTTCGTCAAGTTTCCATGAATGCGCTAGAGCACCTCAAAGTTTACCTCCTAACTAGGTGCGGGCACAAATAGAGTCGCGGCTTGCATAGCGGGGCGAATTGTTCTCCCGTAAGACTCGATGGGAGAGAGAAAGAAGGGTGCACCGCAATTCTCGGAAAAATATTTATCCAAAGCGTTTGAGAGAAGAAGAGAGAGAGAGAGAGAGAGAGAGTGAGAGAGTGAGAAGCGCGGAGAATAGAGTGTTGCTTCAGCAGTGAATCATCCAACTTGGTATTTTCTTGGATGATAAGAGTTGTCAAAAAAAAAGAAAATAAAGCAAGCAAGCGTGGAAGAAATAACCGATTCATCTATTTTCTTCCATTTATATACCCTCTTATCCTTTGTGATCACACTATATAGTGAATAATTTTATTATCATTACCATGGAAAAAATGGTACTGTCAAAATCGACTAAACTTGTTTTGATTTCACAACTGCAGAATAATTTTCTGGTCAATTGGGAAATTCAACATCGGATAGTGTTAGAATGATAACGAATTATATCCTACAGAAGCCCGTACGATATTTTTTTTTCTTCTGTAGCGTATAAATTGTTTTATACAACGCGAGCATGTTTCAAGCGTTTTCCATGCGTGTTTTTCGTACACAATGTACCCGTTTCTATGACGGTCAATCGAGTCTACGAATGCGCATGCGCGATGTAACGAAAAGACCGCTTTCAAGTCCTAGGAGTTGAAAGTAGTCTCTTCTGTACTCCGCGCATGCGCTGTCGCGAAGAAATCTGACATTACGCGACCCTAACTTCGATTTCGGACTTCGTGAAAATACCCGAAACATACTCTTCTTATATAAACAATCGTGTGTAACAAGGAAACAATGGTTTATTCGCCTCGCGAATTTGCAATATTCGTCTTCGGCTCACCTACGACTGATATTGCAAACTTACGTTCGGCCTGAAAAGATCGAGTTTGCCTCCTTGTTACACAATATACTAATAAGTACCGTTGAACGGTTGATGCTAGGATGAAGTGGAACGGCAGCGAAATGATGATGAGCGAGGGATAGCAAAAAATTTGACAGATAACCATCGTTTGCTTTTGACTCCGTATATTTTTCCTCCATTCTCTTTCGAGGGGCGCAAGATACCCGCTACCTTTCGCACGAGGGTCTGAGCTCTGGTTCGTCGAGCGGAAATCATCCGTGGCCCAGCAGGAAACAATAACGGTATATCAAAGCGGCAGAAGCTAACGGGTGTAAACTGCTAAGTGAGTGTCCCTCGGGAGTCGGAAGAAGGAGACGAAGAGACTCGCCGAGACTCTAAAACTTCTTGGCTAAAAGGCGCATGTGTGGCGGTTAGTATCTGTACCCGGCTGCAGTTTTAACCCACGTACAACGTTTGTGTCTTCCCGAAAGCCCTGAAGGACGCCACCGCTCTTTTCCCAAGGTGGCATTTGTCGCCAGGCCACTAAACTGCGCGATAAAGTAATCCCCCTTCCTCTGATTCACCGCATTTTCAACCCCTTCCGGTTTCCCTGCAGCTTTCTCTTTCCCACTACAAGTCGAAACGCATCATTTGAATCCTGCCGCTGCAGTTGCTTTTCGTACCTTGATCCGCATTGGAATCCTTTGCATCGTGTACTGCAAAATCAATCTTTCTTACTTCCCAACCGTTTCAATCACAGTGAGATGTTCAGCGTCTCACCTCAAAAATTTCCATTTCCTAGCCTTATCGCAGTTTATTTACGACTTGAAATGACCTTCGTTACTTCGTATAACCCTAAAAAGCCCCCAGTAACAAGTTTCGGCCAGAATCATCGAATTTCGATAGTGTTTTTGATTTCACATCCGCCATATTCGATCCGCCATCTTGGATATAGAAATTACCAAATTATGACATCAGATTCATGATCAGGTACTCCAAGAACCCCCCGAGTGACAAAATTCGGGGCAAAATATTGAGTTGAGAAATGTGTGACTGAAATGGTTAACCGGCCGACGGTTACAAGGGGATGATTCTTACTAATGGTACAATTACTTGAGACTGATTAATGTATGAGTCGGTATAACAACTCCGGGGAGACTGTCGACGCCTGTGTAATCTGCAAGTCTGAGTCCGCAAACTTTGATCAAGACTTCGAGGCCTGGTGGTAGTGGTACGTGTTATTTATCAGGTCGTTTCGGTGTTCGAAGATGATCGATACTGTTACGGTTTTTGACTTTCTCGCCCCATGTATTTTCGCCGAGTATGCGTGGCAACAATTTCGCTATACGGCAGTTTACCGGCGGCGCAATTAATCATGGAATATATATTTGAGAATGTTTAAAAAAAATTTGATATCCAACCCTATGAATGATGACTATGTATGTATACACGGAAAGTGGAACGAAGATGTTCGTGAAATCGAGCTACGCGGTATTTAATGGCGGTTGCAATTCTTGGGCGTTTCAAATATCGAGGAAGATATTCGAGGAACAGTCTAACCATGAAACACTTTTACAGTATGGGTATGTATGGATTATATAGATATATATATGGCATGCCAGACATACATTAGAGGAGATACGACCGCCTGCCTTTACCTCTTGAATTACGATCCAAGAGTCTTTCGTTTTTCAATTGCACCTCCGGTGGAATGATAAATGTTCCTTTGGAAGCCGGTCTCTACAGTCGTTTGTTGAAAATTCTCAATTTGCACCGTAGCAGAGTTTTTTCTTTTCGATAACCGCAATAACTGCGACCCGATTCAATCCGGCCATTTTGAAAAATAGCTTATCTCCTCGAGCTTGGTTCGAGTTTCAATACGACGTTAGGACAATAAGTTGAAACTTCAGTTCCATTTCGCGGAATACGCTTTTTTCGTTTTTTCTTTCTTCTGTCTTAAGCGGTTTCAATGGTGTACCAATGAAAATTTTATCGAACAATCACGACTCACCAAGTCGCGTTATTAACGATGTAATTGGCACAGCCTCCCTTCCCACAGAGGAAACCCTGTTGAGGTTCTGGGAAGCACTCCTCCAATTGAATTGCCGTAATTACGGGCGATACAGTTTGTTTATCGCTTTGATCAGGGATCCCATTAATTATGTGATGTGTTTACACAGAGCGAGAAGAGCTCAAGGGCCCCGGTCGGATAATCCGATAAACTAATTTTTGCCACGGCTTTCGGAGGATTAGGCAAGAGCATATTCAGGATTTGCAAGCACCTCGATCCCACTCGTACGCCATTCTAATAACCAGTTGTCACCCATTCGGTACGGCGAAAGGTAATTTCCTCACGATGCAGCGATGCTGAAGTTAATAACGTTAACGTAACAAAACGTCAGGAGAAAAGTCGTCGTTGTGCAATTTCTGAATGACCTTCGAGAACTTGTATTTTCAAAATGTATGAGTATTTTTGGGTTCTCATGGTTTACTGAATTTCAAACAATGCTAAATGTGGGAAGTAACGATTTTTCCTAAACATGCGCCGTTACTGTAACGTTACTAACTTCAGCCTCGTATTTTCTCCGAGGTTGCTTACACCGCCCGTGAAACTGTATCAATTCCCGTGACAGTTTACGCGGGAAAGTGAGAAAATGGCGATCGAAGCTCGCCCGCCTTCGAGGAATGAAAGCTGCGGGGGCGCGTTCGCGGATATCTTGATTGATGCGGCTCTTCAGGTTAGCTCCTAAAGTGTTTTTCGGTCCGGGGGATCTTCGGATTTCGGTTCAATTTTCAAGACGTTATAAATACTAAATAACTTTAGCCACTGTACGCGCCTCAAGGGGAAAGAATCTGAAAAGAATATCCAACTCGATACACCCCGAAGAATTTCTTCAGCGTACAATAATTGTTATTATTATTATATCGTTAGGTTTGGCGAAAGAAATTTCCCCTGCTAATGTTGTTTTTGTGATGAAAAAAATGACGCGATGTTATTCCGAGTGATTAACCTACGAATCGAAAAAATTACTCCCTCCACCCAGCTGGAACGAAAATACAGACAGATGAGTATCAAATTATGGGGAATGGTGAGCGGCTCGTAACAAGCCAAGACTGGCTCTATCTCTTCCTCTCCCTCCCTTGTTTCTCTTTTTTCGTCATTCGCGTAAGCTAATCCGGGATGAGGGATGATATTTTTCTCGGTTGTTTAAGGGATTACGGATTCAAAAATGGGGCATCAACGTGTCGGGATTTAGCCGGCGAGCTCGTTACTTTGGCCGTTACGTTGTAGCTGTCGTGTCTCTTTGTAATTTGTTAAATCGCGCCAGTTTTCTGCGAGACGTTCATAGACGTGGACAAAACAAGGCGGTACACGTTGCTGGTGACCCGCGATACGTAAGAGCTCGCAACGTTGGCCGGCGTCATTAGCCTGTAAACCTCCCTTTTTCACTCTCAGATTTTTCACTCCGCATAGAAGAAAGCGTACATAATCGCCAGTCATAAATATCACCGAGAGAACAGCTGTGCAGGAAACAAGGTCCTGCTGGTTGCTGCCTGAAATAACGAGGAGACTCGTGCAGGAATTCGACTCCGCGGGCGATTATTTCGACGGTGAAAGATGGAGAAAATATCGCGTTCATTCATTTGCTACAATGTCACGGCCACTGGAAACTGAACATCCCAGTGCGCATGCGTCAAATTTTTCACCTGTTTCGACAGGTTTCAAGGTTACGTTTAGGCAAACGGAGACCGCTCACATTTTGGCAATCTTGAATTTTCAACGCAACATAACCTCCAAGTGCCTAGGAATTTTGATGTCTAACTTTGACATGACAATTATGGTCATTCTACAAGCATTGGTTGAATCGGTCGAATCTATATACCAGTGGAATCACATGATTTGGCGCATGCGTATTTGGATGTTCGGCTTCATGAGATTGTCACGGTGCAGCGGTGTAAGAATAAGAAAAAGATGAAAAAAATTATGGGAGAAAATATTTGATCAACAATCATTGCGGACGCGTCGAGTGATCGATGCTGACATATTAGATTCAGGACGCATGCGGTAGGTTATAAGGAACAGAGAAAACCTTTCTGCCAGTTTCCGAAGGGGGAGGGGGAAGATAAATACGGGATAAATAATACGGCGGAAAATGCCGATGACGAAGGCTCGTTGCACGCGCGAATGTGACGGGTTCGAATTCGTTATTTTTCTCGCAATTCAATGTCCGCGGTTTTTCTTGCGGGGTTGGGTGTCTCATTTTTCATTCGACGGTAGCTTCCCATTCCCGTCGCAGTCACGGCTCTTCGGAGATATTGCCGCAGCCGAATATCAATGCAACGAAGGAAACCCGCGAGCTTCTGTTTCGCCATTGCCATCTACGCTGTATGATATCACGTACACTCGGTCGAAGTGATCCCGAGACGGATAATTTTTATGACGACTAGGCCACGTTGTCAATGCAGAATCGACTCGCAGCGCCATCAACGGCCGGCCGTGAAACAGGCTCAATGTTTGTAAACATAACACAACCTATGTCCGTCCAATTTTGTATTTTTCGGTGAGATTATCTTTGTCAACATAACACAACTCATGACCGTCGCACCTAACCCAAAACTACAAAATTGGACGGTCATGGGTTACGTTGTGTTTACATAGATAATCTCAGCCAAAATTACAAAATTCGACGGACATAAGGTAAGTGTTAATCCCACTGAAAAATATAAAATTCGACGGGCATAGGTTATGTCACGTTTACAAAGATTGAGGCTGTTTCGCGGCCGGCCGGCGATGGCGCTGCGGGCTGACTCTGCATTGCCGACGTAACCGACTCGTTGAAAAAATTAGACCGTATCACAATCACCGCGACCAAGTGTACACGGAGGTGTATACAAATCAATGCTTCGTCGGCTCGCCTCGTCAATTTTTACGGTCACCTTCCGTGAGTCTCGATTCTATTTCAAACGCAGCCGAAATCACTTCGCTGAATACACTGAGACAACTCTCTGCCGGGATATCTTGTAAGTGTTTTAGCCGCCCCCTTACTTTCGTATTCGATCGCTTCCTTCATATTCAAATATCCATTACCTCCCGGCGGTGCGTCTGATATAGGCAACTTATACTTGTACTATACTCGGAAGAAAAAACGTTCCAGCATCCGTGAAAAGAGAATATGCCAGTCTAAGCTGGCTGCTTTGCTTCGTTTTCCAATTTTAAAAGTTGATCAGGGAGGTCGATCGGCCATGAGTCGCAATTTTTAATTTTTTTTTTTCTTACTCTAACAAGTCATCGGAATATCTTCTTTTTTTTTTTTATCGCGTTGGCATCGTTAAATATTTGATTCTACAGGATTGCGGCGATATTGATTATCATCGACTAATGAAAACATTGATTTGTCCAGTGTAAAAAAAAATCTGTTTCAGTATTATCGTAGAAAATAGCTGTTTTTTGGATAAAATTGGCTGTTGTAGAGTGAAATCAAATCAATCTAGTTGATTTTCAACCATTGCGAGAGAATTTGAAATAAAGTATCGGTAGTTAAGCTTTTCTTTATAAAATACCAGTGTTTCCACTATATTTCTATTTTCAAAGAGATCTTCGGAGCTCGCGAATTTAATAATCCGATGAATACTTTGTGTGATTATCTCGTAATAAGACGAACGTAAAATATCGATTTTTGGCCAACGAAACTGCTCGACGTGTGCAATATTAGTTAAAAGTCTTGGAGAGTGTTTCTATACACACCCGAAATTAGATTTCCATCAATCGCAATTTGTTTATTTCATTTCCCCCTTTTCCCGTCAATTGAGCCGCGATATATAAACAGCCAAAACGCCTCGCGTAACGGTGATCCGGATATCGGTTTGATCCTGAATATTAAAGCTGGTGGTTTGAAATATGACCCTTGTACTCGCTCGGCGTCTGAATAATCAATAGATCGCGGTGAGGTCGGCATAACCTGTGCGGAAGAAAATTGGGCTTATTTAGAGAACCGAGGTTTATCCTAACGCGTGACGGAAGAAGACAAACAAACGGGTGAACGGACAGAAGGACAGGAATGCTGGGGACTAAAAACAGGTGATAGATAGAGGCCCTTAAAGGTTGGCGCGGACTGAATTCCCCTCATTATACCTACTCGTGTGGCGACATTTCACGCGAGGATAATTCGAGAAGGGAAAAAAATTTTCTCATTATCCACATTATTTCTTTCCTTCTTGGTTTTGTTTTTGTTTTTTTTTTTTTTTTTTTCTAATCTGGAGCTTCGCAGTTCTTTGAAGCTGACCTGTAATTTGAAATTGCGGCGAATTTAATTTTTCCATGAAAAATTGTTAATGTTGTGAGTTTTATTATTGTTATTGGTGTAAATTTTCACAGCATCAACCAGATCTAAATATATTCTCGAATAGCTTTTTAAGAGCGTGAGAAAAATGGCGAGTAATTAATGAGGGTGAGTTGGCCAATAATCGATACTTCTTATCAATTTCATTACGAGATGGCTGAACGTTGAGTACATATTTTTAAAATTGTTATATTTGTAATCTAGGACGATGTGTATAGAAATAAACGTAAGATTTAAAATAATGGAATTACAAGGCATCGACTCTTCAGTTTGAATCGTTTATAAATTTTTTACAAATCTAGTGTATTCGTTTTATTCAACTCAACGGACGGCTCGTCGTTGCGTTGAGAATCCAATTTTTCACAAATTCACCAACAGATATATCTTTTTTTCAGTAGCTACTTTAATATTTTCATTTGTTGATCAGAATCAATATATCCGAGCAATGTTGTAACAATGAATATTCGACAGTCTCAACAGGATAACAAAAAAGTGTCTGGGCATGAATTTGTAGAAAATGGTCTTCCGAGTGAAACGAGCCATCGAGCAAAGTGAAATCGAAAGAATTCACTAGAATTTCAACCATTTTATAGCAAAAGACGAAGGATCGATATTCAAACTTTTCTTTTTACATAATTCTGGCGTTTTCTATTTTTTTTATTTTTCAATAGAACTTCACAGCTTGCGAATATATTAATTTGATATATGCTTTACGTGAGACTATCTCGTAAAAAAATTAACGAGGTGAATCGATTTTTGGTCAACTAACCTCCGTAACGGTGATATAGCCGCTCGACTGGTCAGCCGACTCAGTGGCGAAGACCAGCGAAGGGTCAGACGTTGAAAAAAAACCAGCGAAAGTCCGAAACGTGGTACATGCATCTCTGAGCCAGACAGCGTCGGGATAGGTTTTCTGCACTTCGGGCAAAAGGAGAAATCTCTCGATAAGACATCTCAGACACAACATTAAGTCGGTTGGTGGGTTGAAAATCAATACTTTTTTTCTTAATCCCATCCATCACGGACACTCGCGGATCGAGTATTCTTTAAACGCTATTTATCGATCTGATACGATGATTTTTCTAAAGGCGGAAGACGAAAGGATATTAAAATTATCAACAAGAGCTTATTTTTGTAGACATGATTTTTATCCTTTTGTCTTTTCTTCTCGGATTAATCCAAAAATTGTGAAAAATTCAGAATATTTGTTGGAGTTCAGAATGAAATTACTCATTTCATTCGGTAGATTGAACGTATTTTTCTAAAATTTCATATTGGACACTGATTTCATTTTATTACGCTTGTGTGGTTAAACCCGATTATTCAAATTTTCAGCGATATCGATTTTTATCGACAAGCCGCAATATTGTATTAACCATGCTAAGACAAATTTGTTTTAGCGAAATTTGCGAAAAACCATTCGAATTTAGATAAAATAAGTCATTGCAAAGTTAAATCGAACGATTTTCTCATGATTGTAAAATGATTACAAGCGAAATATCGACGTTCCAATATCTCGTCAACAGTTTCAATATGTTTTTATGTGAAATTGCACAGGTCTGCAAAAAAACATTATTTTCAGCTGCGTAAGATTTTTTTGATAAATATAAATTCTTCGAGTGTGCTGAATCCAAAAATGACGTCCATTTTTCTCGATCACGTACACTATTCTTGAAAAATACAAGATGTTTGCATAAAAAAAGCATAAAAAGTAACGAGAAAAGCATTATTTTATTACAATGGCCTAAACATTATTTCTTATAAGATCAAGCAAACAATTTCTTTATGAAATGCATTTAACATTCGGTGTTCATTCTTTTCGTTCATGAAACCTTCTCTTCTTCTCTCTGATACACCTCCGAAAACGTTTCTGCTTGCCCTGTTTGTATTTGTTCTTGAGTCTCACTCCAATGCATATTAAACGGAAGTAAGAAATCACTTTTGCATAAGATTTTTAGAATCAAGATTACGATACGAGATTTCGAATTAAACGGGAGTTTCACTCTAAATGAAACTACAAACAGGAGTTTCAAGAAAAAAATCTAACGCGATGAAACTTTTTGAGTATTTTTATCGGTTTAAGTGAGCGATAATCTATAAGAAAAAGTGTAAAAAACATGTGCAGTTTTTTGCTTCCAGACTTGTGTTATTGATTCCATAAATACTTGACCTGCAGCCATCGCGTAATTAGACGAACAAAAAGTATGGATTTTCCATTCACCAGACTCTTTAATAACTAATTAGGAAATTTCTGACGATGTTTGAAAAAAAGGTGGAAAAAAACTCTATCGCTGCGTGGGAAGCTGAAATTGATGAGTTCTTGTTATTCTCCTGTAATCTTATCAATATACTCAAAAATGCGTGGGCTTATAGAAATTCCGTACACGAGGTGAGGTTTTTCAAATGAGTAGCGATGAAAGTACAGTAATTATCGAAATTGTGAGAAGAGCTGCGGAGATAGAAAAAAAAAAACTATAGAATAACCCGTGGATGCGTTTCTTTTACGTTGCAATATCGGAACGCGAACGGGAAGCTTTATAAATATTTCATCGGTAAAAATATGGCTTTCGTTCCACGCGCGGTTTTTCATTTTCTAAAATTTACTACCAGGTCAAATTAATTAACCCGACGGTCGTAATCGCTGACCGTTGAGTTTGAAACTTTACCGTTTGATAATAAAAATTTTTACTTGTCCAAGTTACGCGCGCGTACGAAAACGGCTAAACCGTCTAAACTGAAAATTAACGGTGAACAAGTGAAACGCTGCGAAACGCCCGCATCAAATTTTTATTTCATATAATTGATGGCAGTGAAAAGCATGGGGAAATCTGACGACATGTCCGAGCCGAAAATACCGGAGAAAATCAATCACGACTTTCTGTTTTCCCACAGCGAGAGTATAAAAGAGCAGATTTTACTCAAAATTACAGGCAAAGAGGGACACGTCAGGTTTATTTTTGATGAAATATGTATCGTAAAATGAAGAACTTACTGTAGAATTAGTGAAAACCACTGAGCGTAGAGTAAAATCTGCTACATCTGTAGTAAAAAATACGGTTGTCGTGGATATTTTTTTTGGTTTCCTTATTTTTTTTTAAAAAACATCAACGTGTCATTCTTCTTCTGCAGTTTTGAGTAAAATCTGCTCTTATTCTTCTCTCCGTACAAACGCGATATCCCATTCAAATTTTAAAATCCCGGCTCGCTGATCGCCGCTTCCGCAATACAAGATTTTTTTCCATATATTTTTATGCCAGGATTGACTGGGGGAGAAAGGGTGGGAGGATGAAGAGGAGGAGGAGGAGGATGAGGATGAGGATGAGGAGGTGGAGGGGAGACAAGCGATCACGGGAATTCGCTTCGTTCCTAGTAATTGAACGGGTGAAATAAAACCCATTATCAACCTGGATGAAACTGCGCCTGTATAGCGGCGGTAAAATATCCAAGCAATTCGAAAAATATGAGATATCGATTTCAGCCAGCGTTGAACACGCTGCTGCTGCTGGGCCGTTGTGGTAACTGGCGGAAACGACGATTTTGCCCTGAATCCTCCGCGCAATGCGAGATGTAAAGAATTTTATAGGTGTGTGCAACAAACACTGAGGGGATGTTGATAAAAATATGAAAATGATTCGTCTTCACCCGGATTTAGATTACGAGAACTACAACTTTTTTTTTCAAATTCGTTCGGTATTATTTTATTCCAATTTTTCACAATATTTTCATAAATTTTTTCTGTCTTCGTGTTAATTATTATTGCTATTTTGTCTCTACGACTTTTGTATTTTTATTCAATAGCACATCGTAAGATAGAAATTTCAAATTTGAATTGTGCCTGATTTTAAAAAATTTCAAGCGTTTGACTATTGTTCGTTATTGGTATTTAGTTAAAAAAAAAACGTTACCAGTTCCGAGAATTGTTCATTTTCAAAACTGATACCACCGGTCAACATCAACTTTGAATCTGGACTCTAGATGTCAAATGTTGAATTCTTCCACGTAACTAATGAAAGACTTATTCATCAACGTAAAAAAAAAAAAAAAAACAGAAGCAAACCTTATAAGTAATAACTGAAGATTTTGGTTATTATTCGATGTATAGAAACAGAATTTATTCGTTTAAATATAAACTCAAAAATAATAATTTTTTTTTTTCAGACACTAGACCTGTTTAACGAGTGAAGTTTAGCGAATGAGTCTCTGGTTGCAGTAATTCTGAGATGGCTAAGTTTTTCGACGAGTCTTTTACGTTGGCAATGCAGAATCAGCCTGCAGCGCCATGGCCAGCCATCTTGGAATCATGGCGGCCACGTGTACTAAGAGTTTGAGGTTAAATAGTGAAATCACGAGGAGTCGTCACCTGGTTGAAAAATTTGGAAACTATTTGCGAATCGAATCTTCTTAAACGTGATGTTTCATTTGAATGTTCGCGATGGTGACGAGAGTAATGGTAGAAAGGAACGATAAGGAGAATACCGTACTAAAAGTGTGAGGTTAAATTTAATAGTGAAATCACGAGTAATCGCCACCTGGTTAAAGAATTAGAAACTATTTAAGAATTGGATCTTCTTAAAAGTGATGTTTCATTTGAATGCTCGTGACGGTGATGAGAGAAATGGTGGAAAAGGACGATAAAGTGGATAACGATAGCGATAACAATAACAACAATAAAAGGACATTCGTTTTTGCAACAGGCAATCATGATGGCGAAGCAAAAAAGGAAAACGAGGATGCTGTAAGTTGGAACATTGCCATAAATTTCATTAGCTCGTAAAAAAGTGGGTACACTCTCTCTTTCCCCTTATTCTGCTTCTTCTTCTTCTTCTTCTTCTTCTTCTTCTTCCTTCCCTTCCTCCCGCGGGTTTCTAAATTTAACTTTTGCCCCATCTTGCCGGGGCAAGTTAAACCTCACGGTAATTGTCCTGAAAATAAGTAAACTTTTATTTAGCTGTCTTTTAATTTCTCATTTGGTAACCCACGCTGTCACACACACACACACACTCACACGCACACACGGAGAAATCGCGAGCTTTTAGGTGGCTGGTGGCTCTTTTACACTTATCGATTTCGCTCCGCGGCTCTACACTCCGTTACACGGTTTCCCCCAACGAACAGGCTCTCTCTAAGGGGATGAGTTCTGTTTCGGAGCTACCTTGTAAACTTTGTCTAATTATTGCTAATTTCTGGCACCATCCCGTCATTTATTACCTACCCGAGGGCTTGTCAGCAATTTATTTTAAGCGATTTCTTTACTCCCTCTCCTTCGCTTCGGAATATCGGAGCCCCGCGTTGCTCTGCATTCATCAGGTGAGAGACTCGCCCCCTTGACCCGAGCTGTTGTTATTTTTATCACCGTCGTTATTACTTACCATTATCAATACACCGGTGAAAAATTACCTCGGATCCGAGCTCTTAGCTACAGGGTTATAATGATCACCGTTATCGCCATCATCATTATCGTCTTAAGAGTGACGAGATTGAAGATAAGCAATTTGAGCTATTGTTTAGACTTGAAAAAACTGTCATCTCTGTCACACCTGTGCCGTCAGATTTACATGTGATGTTCAAAAAACGATATAACAGTTTGTTTCTTTTTTGCTGCTCAAGTTTTTCGTAAAAAAAAAAAAAAAAAAAAATAGAAAAAGACAAGTAAAAAGGCACCGCTGGGTTGAATGAAAAAAGCAGCATTAGCTGGCAAACGAGCAAATAGCAAAAACAAAGGTAACCTTCACTTGTGAATGTAACCTGCAAAAATTATCCTGGGATAACGATCCGATGCTTTGAAATTAATTGCCACTATTTTGGTATGATATCCTGCTTTTTTGGAATAATTTATCTCCATTTAGGAACAAAACCTCACTATATTGGAATATATTGGGCCGTTTCGGAATATTCGTTATCCACAGAAGAGTTGGAACTTTAAGGTTGTCATTCTAGAAACTAATTATCAATCGATTGGCGAATAAAATCACACTTTAACAAATTGCTGTATGTTTTTAAATATCGTATATAGATCTGGCAGCCATGGCTCGACGCGGAGGAAATTTTCTTGTGCCTCCGTTTTGGTCGAAACTTCTAACAAGGATGGTATCCCGGATCGATCTCTCCGATTTTATTTCTTTTGTAATATGTTATAGTAGACCAAAAACTAAGCGACACGTATGTCTCTTTATCTGCCATTAAACAATTCAAGTGTGTGAAACCACCTTCAAAGTAAGGCGTGTCAAGAGGCGATTTGGCAGTTTCACTCACAAGAACATAATATTTTTCAACCAATCCAACTGGAGAAGTTTCTCATAACGAGAAAAGAAAAATGTAATTTTCTCAATTAAAAAAAAAAAGAAAATAAAAAAATAATGATTGCCAAATCGCCAGTTGACATGCCTTACTTTGAAGGGTGGTAACACCCTCTAAAAGCGTTTAATGGCAGATAAAAAAAAATACGCGCCGCTTAGTTTTTAGTCTACTATAACATATTTCAAAAGAAATCAAATCGTAGAGATCGACCTGGCATACCTTTCTAGTAAGAACTGAAAGTTACGGATATCGAGGTACTCTTTATGCACTCGAGTCCGGTTATCGCGAGTTTGATCGTATAAAATAATCAGCGAAAAGATCTGAAAACGGCATCATAAAACGCGGTCATTTCAATTACCGCGTGGAGACCGGGTAAATGAGTTGCTTAATAACTGAATCATCTCTGGGGATTTGTTAACGTTACAATCTCTGAGCCAGATCATACAGCCGGAGTTTCCGGCCGGCCCGTATACGCGTTCGGGTTTCCGTTTTCATTAGAGCCCGGGACCACCGGAGCGATCCGCGTTCCATCCCGCTAAATGGTAATTAAAATTAAAAATAATCGGGGTAAAAGCGGAATATTTAATCGGCTGGACGTTTGCACCCTCGATGCCGGGTCAAAACTGCTGACGATGAGTTAGCGTTGCACGTACTCGCCAGGGAACCGTTTCCGCGTCTCTCCGCCCGACTCGACAATTTCGATCGAATCTTATTCCGCGCCTTTTTCTCCCAGCTGTGTCGTGCATTTAAATAGCGTGATCGGGACGTCAATCCGGGCCGCGAAAGCAACGTCAAAAATGCCAATCCAGCTGTGCTCAGCTGCGCGAAGATGCAACTGCTCCGGGCTATCGCATCTCGGGACTGCAGGAACTGATCCTCGTTGCTGCGAATCTTGCCTGACAGGAGCACGATCGTTAGACGGAGGTAGGTACTAATTAAGGAGGATTATACAGACGCCGGCTCACGTAAAGGGCGCTCATTTCGCTGGATGTAGGTACCTACATACTTTGCCGCCTAAACGATCATTCGATACGACAAACGTACGAGGGTGACAATCGAATTGCACCCTCGGGTCTTAATCTTCGGCCTGGTCCTTACGGTCAGGATACCCAGACTCGATAGGCACGTGACCTTAGAGCGAACCTTGTTAACCGTCCCGCGAACTTATCCTCGAAGACGGTGAGCTTGCGGGTTTGTCGAGGAGTCGGAAGCGCACCTAATTGCGCCCCAATCATACTTTCAATAATTACTCTTCCCGGCCGCAAACTCGGTCTATTCCTTTTATTTTTCTTCTTGCCCTGGGTCTCGGAAAGGGGGGAAGACAGAGAGAGAGAGGAAAAAAGGTCTGGATTCGATCGAAGAAGAGCTTTTGGAGCCACATGACCACCGCCGCTTGGCAAAGTCGGGGATCACGTCCTGCTTATCTCGCTTAGAGAGATGGTCTTGGTGCTCAGGCCGGTCTGGAAAGGGCCTCCAGATATCAGAGCGTTCATCAAGGATATATCTGGCCGCGACTTGAGGCCAGATACACCTTTGATAAGACGCGGGGTATATCCTTCGGCGTTACACGACGGGCAAACAGGAACTCGAACAACAATAAACCTTTATTGATTACCGAGACGTGAGTCGTTCGAATTGTCATCCTCGGTTTGTCAGCGCACGGAAGCCACGTGCCAAAGAGTTCTCAAGGATCAATTTCACTCAGAGGACGAACATTCCTTCTATTCTGCACTGCTGTATATGGTCCAGTAATTTGTGACTACCTAAAGGGGGCTACCTGAAAAGCTTTCGAGAAGTTTCGAAAATTAGTATTCTCGTAGATTTCAACATGATTTTCTCGAATTTTCACTTTGCCACCTCGTATCTTTACCGCTCGAGCAGCCGCATTGGAAGAATGGCGCCGAAAAACAGTTGTTTGACAATATCTCCTATTCGACTAATTTTACCACGAAAACAGTCATGTAATAAATTAAACTAGAGAAAAATTCCTGTAATTTATGGTCTAATCTTCTTTTTTTTTCGTTTTTCTCCGTCACTCTCGCATGGTCGGAGGATTGATAATAGCGAGAGACCCAGTGGACAACGTCACGGCATCCCGGCGCTTCTGGTCTCCGGACATTTAGGGGGGCAAACGGGACACAGCTTGATTGCAGACAATTACTTTTCGCGAACGGGGCAATCTTGCTCCGCGCTTTCGACCGGTGTATTACCCCGAGGTAAATGTATGTACGGGCCACATACGTGTGCTTATGTACCTATACCGACCCACCAACGGCCCCGTGACACTGTACCCCACAGCTGGACTCTAGTTTTCGTAATTTTCTCACGTTTGAATTTACTCGAGTGTTACCTGCGCGCTCGTTGAGCCACCCGCTCTTTTTACCCTGCTTCAATTCTACCCGCACCGGCCGGGCTTCACCCCTTTTCCGGTTATCAACTCCTCGCCGAGTGCACGGATCGACTTTACGACGTGCACTGATATCTGTTAAGGCCTTCAATTTAACCGTTTCTTCATTGATATTCAAGCATTGACACACAACCACCCTGCGTCGGAATGAATATTCAGATTTCAAGAGTCTCCGCGGGGCCGTACTCGAAGGCCTTTCAGCACCGTCGACAATTTTCAAGGTTATTAATTGATTCCTGCGTTAATTCAAGGAACGGCAATTAGCATTGAGTATCGAAAATTTACTCTTAGATGAAGGAGGAGTCGAACACACCGTACCTTCTAACGTAAGAGTCCGAGACAGTGTGAGAGACCCCCTGAGCTAACATTTGGGAATTTTTCGGTGCTCGATCAATTCGAGCAACTGCGAATCCTCCGGTCCCAGTAATAATGAATAAAGGGTATCGCTCGTTGCCAAGATGGGCGCGCCGTTGCGGGGCTTTTAGGCAGTTGGTAGGACCAGTGAGCGCGTGTTGATGGATCGTACGTGATGGTGGCAGGCCAGTCTCGTTGACCACGAAGAGTCATAAATTTTCATCGACTTTCGATGCACGGCCGACCGCTTCTGACAGGGGATAGACCCGCCAAGAACCGCGCCAAGATCGCCACGTAACATGGAGACTCGGAAACGTTCATCATCCTCGATCGTCAAAGTGCAGAGAGCTTTTCAACGGAAATTTTACCCCACCGAGATTTTAACCATTCGCCGGTACTCCGCTTCCTCACAATCCGTTCCATATCTCTTGGCCTCACTTCTGACGTCTTCGAATCCGCCCACTGCCAGATATCTTTCCCTCCAAGACTCGGTGGAAATAAGATCTGATAGTAGAGTGAGTTTAATTGCAAAACTGACTTGAAGAATTTAAGACTTGAAGAGACACCAAATAACCATGATGAATATAATGAAGAATGATCATTGGAACATACTTTTAATGGCATTCTCGCGATCATTTTATACCGGTCTTTTCATGACCATCCTGCAAAATTTCATGTCGTTTAGTAAGCGGCTTTGAATGACTTGACATGACTTCGAGTTACTTTGAACTATCACTCACTAACAATAAGTGCAAGTGTACGTCCGGATTTAAGAATGCATGGTTAGCACTCGGCGGTGAACAATGAGAGTAAAATTCCATCTGCAACAGCGGGCAATATTAAACCGTAGCATGGCATTGATCTGAAAGGTGGGGAAACTGTATTAAGCAGAAAAAGCAACACGGATGCAATAACCAGAACGAATCCGAGTTGTCGTATTCAGCAAAATATTTTACTTTTTTCATACCGTTCATTTCACGGGCCACGCGTGTTTTCATTTTGCTTTCAAATTTTTAGCTTCTCATTCGCGCAGCCGAATTTCGGCACCTCCAAATATTGCCATACCAGCGTTCTATCACATTTTTAGATTGAACAATGCCGTGGTACAACATGTAGGTACACATATCAATATAAATGGCGTGATTGATAGACGCGTTGTTTCGCTGTCCCGACAACGGTTCGAACAGTGTCAAAAATGTGGAAACCACGGGGTAATCAAATAACGAAGAATTTGTACATAATACTTCAATTTTTTGATAAAGCGGGGAAATTGCGAATAATTGTTGACACAAATTCTACAATAACCCAATGCGTGATTAATTTTTAGGGGAAATAATTGATATTTCCCTGGTGGAAAAATAAAAGAAAGATAAAGAAGAAGAAGGAGAAGATAACGACGCCGATTGGATGACGGGCACTTTTAGTCAAAACAAAGGACGAGACCGCCGGCCTCTTGTGAAAGGACTGCTAACCTAATAATAAACCGACATAATAACCCGACGATAATGGAAACGGAGAATATGATTGTGTATTTATTGTCTTCTCTTGCCGCGTGTATCCACAGCCAGCTCCACTGCTGCCCCCTGAAAACTGGCCTTGCTTTGCACTCCCGTGGTGTGAAAAGGAAACTTCAGCAGAGATTAATACGCCTCTTCAACCGGCGGCACCGCCAGCTCAAACAATGCTCTGATTCAGGGATTTATCACGATCTGACCGACTCTTGATGCTATTGCCCGCGAAGAAATTACACCTCGATTGTCACCCCGGCAACAAGTCTTGTCTGCATAATCCGATTCGAGAAGGAAATCCACGCCATTCTTCTAGTTCCATTGTAGAAAAATCGGAGAATTTCTTTTTCTGACAAGGAAGGTATCCCAGGTCGATCTCTCCGGTTTGATTTCTTTTGTAACACGTAATAGTAGACTAAAAACTAAGCGACATGTATTTTTCTTTACCTACCATTAAACACTTTAAAGGGGTGAAACCACCCTCCAAAGTAAGGCATGTCAAGCAGCAATATGGCAGTTCCACCCACAAGAATATAATATTTTTTATCGAATCGAACTAAAAATGTTTTCTCATAATGAGAAATGAAAAATTTATTTTCTCTATAAAAAAAAACAAAAAAAAAAAATCGAAGAACTGTAAAATCATCCATTGACATACCTTACTTTGGAGGGTGATTTCACCCCCTTAAAGTGTTTACTGGCAGATAAAAAAAATACGCGTCGCTTAGTTTTTAGTCTACTATAACATGTTACAGAAGAAATTAAATTGGAGAGATTGATCTGGGATACGTACCTTGTGGGTCAACCATACGTACAGCACAAGTTTTCCCTCAAGAATACGGGTCCGGTTCGTCTTCAGAGGATATGCAACCAAAACTACAATTCAGGTTTGTACTGTCATTATCGAAAAGATATCACTGTTCGGCTTATTGAGTCTGCGATAAATGCTGTGTCAAATCTTTTCACGAATGGTAGTATAAATTTCACATCTAACTTCGGTCACCTATCTATTCTTGGCAAAGCGTCGCCACCTTTAGAGGAGGATGCCTGGTATGCGTGATAGAAAGCTGAACAATAGTGCAATACGCGTATCCTGGTGTAAATTCCGGTAGACACTGTGAGTAACTGAACGTAGGTGTGACGCGGTCGTCAGATAAGCCTTGACCGACTGGGTCGTGGAAGGTATGAAACCCCTTTTTGCCCGAATGGTGGCATTAATATCATCGCTGCGAAGTCCCGCATCATCAGGGCGATACACAAAACCCGTTGACCAGGATTCCGGGGAGGTCTGAAGGGATGGATTCGGGCCGTCCTGACGGAAGCCATGTTTTATTCAACCCGTCAGAAACTAATTCGCACGCTTATTCGAGATAGAGAACAAGAGAAAAAGAGGGTGGAAAGAGAGGGAAGAAAGGAGATGAACCGTCATGCGGTGGAAAATGTTCCGCAGAAGAGACGAAAGGAGTCCTTTGAATCCCGCGTTCACCCGCTCCGCGAATTCTCCTAGGAGTGTGTACTGGGAAGGAAAACTGCTGTTTTACCCGCAGTCGGTGCATGTCGGGTATTTTTGAGCAGAGGGCATATCGATCCGGGAAACGTGCACGGTTAAATTTAAAAAAAGCTAACGGGTATTCAGGGGAATCACACGAATCACTCGCGAGGGAATGCGCGCTCGGATTGTTCGTCTTTTATCGGTCGACTGCAGTACATTCCTTCCATTCGTGGCCAGCGGCTGTGTTCGCCAAGGGATGAAGTCCGACACCGTGGTATAAATTTTGAAAACCGGTGACACCAATGAACGAGTAACGGAGGTTGGAATTTACGCGTTGCAGGGGCAACAGAGGCGGCGAAGTTTATTGACGACTTCATGTGCCGAAACGTCGTTACTTCCGTTTGATAGAGTCCGATTCTTCAAAGTGCTGCGACCTTCGGCCTGTCGAGTCGAGATATAGAGGCCGCTTTAACATTGCGATGCGATCGCTGTCCCGCTTTCCTCGTCGAGTACGCCATCCTGCACTTTCATACGTGTAGGTACGCGTGCAGCTGCAATGGCTCACGGGAAGACAATAGCTTCGGTGGGACAATGTGTTCCGTCAATGAGACCTCCCTGCCATAGCGTTCTCCATACAAGCAGAACTCGCTTCGGGTTTTTGTTGTGTCTCATTGGATGCGCTCAGTGAGTAGAAAGTGCCGAGCTCGCTGGTCCGACTATTCACAACGTCATTCGCAGCCGGTCCGTTGATTTTTAAGCAGAAATTATATTCACAGCATTTCTCGTATCAAAGAGGAAACCCGAGAAATCTGCAGTTTATTTGGATGAGTTTATTACCGCCACGTTATTCTGAATTTTTAGCTGAAAATCTGCTCTCGTCTTTTTTATTTTCGCAGATTTTCGATCCTTTAAACATTCTGTTATTTACGGAAAACACTCAACGCGTGCAATCAGCATTTGTTGTTTCTAATTAACAAATCTGGCTACTCGCATTACGGAGTTAAATCTCGCGCGAGAACAGCGCTCCGGAGAAATATGAAATTCTGAAAGCGAGCATGATAAATTCGGCGAATGAGCCCGAGACACGCAACATATTCGTTAGTTGCTTCACAATGGAAAGTAATGAATACAAATTAGCGAAACGTTTGTTCCGCTTGGAAAACGGGATATAACGCTCACGACTTCTAGCACGAAACAAAGTTAAAAGAAAAGATTACCACGTCCGGATAAATCGAGCAATTATTTTTACTTTTCTTCCTTTCTCCTCTATTGAACACAATGAATTAACGTTAAATGCCTTGTATTATTTTCCGCCAAATTATCCAATTCGTTCAAACAACTCCTTAGGTGAAGCCCGAGTTCAGTCCAAGTACCTCGACTCTGCAAGGCGACTATGAAAAACGAAATCTGGTGTCAGCGGTGGGATTGATAAAAGTGAAACAGCAAGGGCGCGGATCTTCTCGTAATTAATCCATGATTGATCACGCAATGGGCGTTGAAACATCCTGTACACGTCCCTCGTAGCTCCGAAGGGAAACGAACCAAAATACAGGATCCTCCGCTCTCGAGCCAGGGATGTTAGTGCCAGTGGACGTGACGTTCCATGCATACAAATATATTTAACTCTTGCACGAGAGCTCGAGGCTCGAGTCCTCGTCAAGGATCACGATTCACGCTCACTTGGATCCGCTTGAATGGCTCCGAACAAGTCCCCACGGACTTTTGACGAGCGGCTGTCATTAACGTTGCACGTTTAGTTACAGACAAGTTATACTCGCGATATGACGCGACGCTGTGTTGATTCCTAGCGATAGCCTCTCTTCTACACTCGTTTTACAAGGTTTCCTCGTTTTCAAAAACTCCCCGTACTCGCTGACCATGACGAAAGTCGTGTGTCAGAAGGTGAAACCCCGCGAAACCACTTTTATCTTTCATCACCAAGTCAATTTGGTAGTAGGTCTAATCCAACGTCGCGCAAATCCTCAATGGGATCCTTTATTCAACCAGACACATGCGGTGAGCCACCGCCGTGGTTCCGTAGGGCTGGCAAAGTTTTCACGCAGGATTCGCGAGATTTCCTTTTACCCTCGAGATTTTCCATTTATGTATTACATGAGCGAAAATAAACCGAAAATTGTACCCGTCAACCAGTTTCCGAATATCATCGAGCACGTCTTCCGTTTCCCGCGGTACTCGTATCAACCTGATTTAGAGCAGTCCAGGGGATTTTGATATTTATGAGAAGAAGGGTACGCGATTCACGGGTGACCAATGAAGAGGTGGGGCGGCCTTATGTCACACAGCCCGTTTTCAAATCCCATTTAAATCGCATTAGGCTGATCTTGACGTATTGGTCTGTGAGCCGAAACGAATTACCTGTTTCCTTGACGGTATTAGGTTATTCATGAACCAATAACACGCAATCCAAACTTGATGCCGGTGGTAACCAAAGCATTCCCTCAATGCGATCCGATTTGATTCGATTCGAATCGACTGGGCTGGCTCGCTATGTCGCTACCGTCTCCATTGGAATAGACTTCGTCAATTACACCCTGCAGGATAATCTTGACGTAAACTCAGACGTCTTTGAATCGGGTTTCAAATCACCGACAAATGCCTCGTTCCACTTCATCTCTCTTCCATAACTTCGAGGCATTTCACTTCAGCGAATAAAACGAACATGGCGAAGAATTTGAATTTCGAAAATGGCGTTCGAAACCGAGTGCTCGAGTACCAAGAGTTTAAATTCAGTGAAAGATTTTGATTTCAGATTTCTTTTGTGGTAAAGAGAATCGTGCACATATCCCGCACACAGGTATGTATACCTTTATATATCCCCTCACCGTAAGTTGGATGCCACCGGCGTCGCCGTTGCCTTTGTACCATCGTTTACCCAGATACTCGTCACGTTCCTCATTTTCTGCAGCTGCATCTTTATTTTTCATATTCAAACTTTTTTCGCCATCTCCTTCTTATTCCGTTCAGGTATTGCAAAATCTGCTCCAGCTCGGTTTTCCACCTTATATATAATACCACGTACTTCTATACATCGGCTCTCTTCAGGTTCGCGTTTATCTTTTCCCATGATTTCCCGGTTCGTTTTTCCTCGCGCATAATCGCTGCGTGCTGACACTCATTATTGTAATGTGATTACTTTTTTTTCACCCTGAAATAAATTTCCTTCCTTCGAGCGGCGATTATGCTTGCCCTCCGATCACTCATCCGTTCATTAAGAGTGGTGCAATCAGATATGAAATTATAAATAACAACGAGCTTCTGATGGGATGGCCGCTTTCTCTCCGACCTCGCAAAGTTTAACTAATTGATACTCGAGCCGTCCCGGACGATATGCCAAGGACGGTCTCAGGGAACGCAACTTTCCGCCTACAGAGGATTTGACCCGGAATCAGCAGCAATGAAGGCGGAAATTTTTAGGCTCGTTCAAGTTTCTTCCGAAAGGTCAGCAAAATTTACCATTTATTTTTATACTAATACGCCCCCCTCTCGTTACAATAATTTTCAAACGTTATTTACATTTCGAAGCTTGGATGAATTTTTTTAACGATTTACACCTCTCAAACAAATTTCTTAGTTAAAGAGAAAGCAAGGAGAGAGAGGGAAAGAGAGAGATGGAGAATTTTCTTGGATTTACACAACTATGCTCACAAAAGGGTGCCTTAGCAATTTCAACTCTTCAATTAAGCATCGTCCCCTGGGAGTTTTGAATTCACTCAGGATTTCTTCTCTCCAATGAATAGACGGAGCTACTTCTCTGTATTAAAATACATACAATAAAAATATGTCGATACCAAAAGAGTAAACCATTGATTTTTCTGTTGAGGTTCAAGTAGCAGAGCTCTCAATTGCCACAGGGAAGCGGGAATCAAGCAAGACAATTCCGCGAGTGAATCGCTAATTAACGGTTCGCCCGATAATTACTAAAATACTCGTGCGCTTGTCTGAGTGCTTGAAGAACGGGCGAGTGAGAAGATAAAAGTGATTCGAAAGATGGGGGAATAAAGTCTTGGTAAAAAACGGCAGAACTGTTCGGTAAAAAAAAAGAAAAAAAAAATTAAAAAAGGAAACACGAAAAATGATAAATTGGAAAAAAAGAGGCCGAGCTGAGGGGATGCAAGAGGCACAGAAGACTAGCTCGGAGCATTGAAGCGAGTCTTTGGAACTCGTCTCCAATCTGGAACAACGTGTTTTTTTTCTTTTTCTTTCTCTTTCTCTTTCTCCCTTTTAGTTTTCTTGCTCCTCTTCAGGAAATTAAAGCTAAGATTTGCTTATTTTATTTCGCGCGTAAAATTATATTCATTGATTAAAGATGGGAAGGAATCGTCTGACTTTTTCCCGCAATTTTTTTTTTTTTTTTTCTCTCTGTATTAATTCTATGACAATAGAAAAGAGGATCAAAGATACTCCGCGGTCGTGTGATAATTTGTGAAATTGAAAAGCAATTACCGAGTCGGGGAGAAAAGACATGGGAAAAAATTTCTACATCCTTCCAATCTTCATTCCCCGTAAGGGACTGGATGTGCCTCTGTGGATAAATTCACGTCTACGAAAGTCGACAGATATGCAGCGCAGTGGTGAGAACAGCGTCCGTAACGTTGAAATAACTCGAGTCAGGCTGGTTGTCGTCCGGGAAGAGAAGGCGGCAGATTGTTTCCAGGGTGTAACGACCCACAGAGAGTAATTGCTAGCCTGGCGTCGTCGCCGGGTAGCAACGGTGTCTGACTCAGCGCGCCAAAAAGCCATTCGTACATCCACCACCACCCCGAGGGACGGTAAATTTTCGAATATTTTCTACTCAAAAAGTAAATCAGTCCGACAGTGTGGTACGAATAGTTGCGTCGCTCGCAGAAAACTACACTCGGAATAAAATACGAAGCCATGCGAACCACCATCGACTATTTCCGAGCATTATACAATGGTTATTATAATCGTACATCGAGCCTAACACCGGTCAACAGGAATTTCGTTTCTGGGTTCTAGATGTCAAATTTTGATTTCTTCTACGTGACTAATGAATGAAAAAATAGTCTTATTGAACAGAGTTTACTTTTGTACATACCAAAACGATATTTCGGATTTTAAGAAAAAGTACCCGTTTTCCCAGACATTTATTGTAAATAACAATTAAACAAACTTCAGTTTTGCATTTTAATCAATTTTATTATGAAATAATAATTAATAGTAAACTAAAAATGTAAAAGAATTGATTAACCAAGCCTAAAAATGAATATTTTTCGTACTTCTTCGATTTTCATATGGACTTTCTTGTATTAAACCTGAAACGTAATCTACCGTGATGCTCTCATTATTATATGACCCCTGATAACGTTAATAACAATAAAGCCATCACATCTTGTTGAAAACGTTTTCCTTTTTCTTCCGAATAGGCTCCCATATTAACTAACAACCAAAAACTTTAAGACTTATTTATCAACGTAAAAAAGACAAAAACAAACTTTGTAAGTAACAAATGAATGTTTGGGTTATTATTCGGTGTGTAGAATCGAAGTTTATTTATCTCAATAGAATTCAGTTCACCTGTGTAATAGGAGCAAAACAAATGATAATTTTGCCGATTGGTAAAACTAATTTTAAACCGGGTGTTTCCCCCGTCGCATTTTCTCTCTATATAATGGCCAGTGAGTAACCATCGGTTAGCTTTCCCCTGGGATAGGCTACACGTTGCGATAAATAAAAATTATACCCGTAAACAGAGAAAACTGCGGTAAAACGATGTGGAACAGAGATTGGCGCGTCTGTGTGTGTGTGTGTGTGTGTGTGTGTGTGTGTGTGTGTGTGTGTGTGTGTGTGTGTGTGTGTGTGTGTGTGTGTGTGTGTGTGTGTGACATAATCCTCTGTAACGGTGAACGTAGAATCTCACGATCTTCATGAACGCGCGTGTATTCGGTAGGTATCGTTTGATAGTGCGACGGGAGTTGGTATCAGCCCGAATGGTTTGGTGATCGATGAACGTGCCGGCATTATCGATGATCAGGCTGAACAAACGGGAGTTATACAAACGTGCCATGTGACGGAGAAACCGCCGGAAGTTTGGCGGCTTCCGTGCTACGACATCCGCTTAGTCTAGCTTTGGCTGTTAATTGATTGGCAAATCGAAAAGATAGGAGGTTGCCAGTCGGTGCGATCAACTCGAAGAGTTAAACCGAAGGCTTTGCGAGGCTGATCCGTTGAGCCAAGCCATAAAGAATCCCTGCAGTTGTTGTTTCGAGTCGACTGATCAGCAGCGGAGTCAAATGTCGAAGAAAAGGCTCCTAGAGTCGGAGTATAACACCGCATTCCGGCAAAAGCTGGATTCGTGATCGGAATTCTAAAAAGTTTCCCGCTGCTCGAGGAACGAAATTCATCCGATCTTCACGTGCTGTCCTGAATTGAACTTCCCGGAACGGTGACCGGACAACTGACCACTCCTGAAGCACAACAGTGCAGCAGCAGTCGCGGATATCTGATCCTGGCACAACATCCATCCTTGGCAGGGAGCCACTCACCGTTGCATGACGTAATTATTTTCACTTTGCGGAATGTCTGGCTGATCGTTACCAGTGCTTTGCAAACCTTTTCGAGACCTCTTGACCGACAGAAAAGCTCAGAATGGAAGCGCTTCGTCTACGAAGGATAACATCGTACATCTGCCTCCTGAGAAGAGAGGCCAGTGCCAAATAAGAGGTCTGTGATTAGATGGCGCTGTGTGTTCATGCTAATTGGGCTGAAGCGGTTTCATCCGTAGTAACAAACTCTTAAGCAACGATGGGAACTGGGTCAAGATTTCGTATTGGGTCATTCGAACACAGCCGAGAATTTGACTCGAGATTGACAAGGAAGGTATCCCAGGTCGATCTCTCCGATTTGATTTTTTTACAAGTTCTTATTAAACACTTGAAGGGGGTGAAGCCACTCTCTAAAGTCAGGCGTACAATGTCAGGGGGAGATTTTGTAACTACATTTTTTATTTCTCATTACGAGAAAACTTTTCCAGTTGGATTGGTTAAAAAATATTATAGTCTAGTGGGTGAAGCTGCCAAATCTCTCCGTAACATGCCTTACTTTGGAGAGTGGTTTCACCTCCTTGAAGTGTTTAATAGTAGATAACAAAAAAGTGTATCTGAGTTTTTAACCCACTATAATATATTTCAAAGAAATAAAATGGGAGAGATCGATCTGGGATACCTTCCTGGTGAGAAAAGCTGTAGGCAAAGGATATCGTTCCTGGTGCGAATTAAAATTGATACATAAGAAACTTCTTTTAACGGACAACCCCCAATCACGGACACCTTTCTACAACGGACAGTCTAAAAATCTCCAGCAGCACAATTTACACGTTAATATTGTTCTGGTTAACGGAAACTCCTCAATAACTGACGATATTTTCAGTCCCGAGGGAATTCGTTAATGGAAAATTTCGCTGTATTCACTTCCATTACATGGTGGGAATGTTGTTTTATCCGTGTTCACTATGGTTGGCACAAATAACATTGCTGAAGTTTTCTCGAACGCTTTGTTTTCGCTTTTCTTAACTTTCGATTCAGACGGTCCGGCCGACTGATCCATAACACCAACCGGAAATAACCGCGAAAGTTGCTTTGCGGAGCTTACGGTCTTTCGCGAGGCGGCGTCAAGGAGTCCTTGTAAATTGAAATAGCCTGCAGGTCGGAGGCGTGGAGCTGTTGGTCCCACCCAGCCCGTCATCTTCCTTCGCTGAACAACGAGCTTGGGTAATAATTTAAACTTTAACTCGGGTGGCGAAGAACGACCCGTAATATTGCGAGATGGTGTAAATCATTTTGTACCCTTCTTACATGTGTCTCCTTTTCCTGCGCGCTGGTTTGCAAGGCTCTCGTGCTTGTATATATTACCTGTCACCCAGGACCGCGCGACGATGCTAGCGGGTAAAATGCCTCGAAACCCCCTTTCCGTAAGAATGCTCCACCCCAACCCGCCATTTTACCCGTATAAATTCTCGTCAAAATTTCGCAATTTGACCCTGAAGATGCCCCTTCTGTAGCGGGTCGAAAAAACTGACTCATCTATACCTCAAGCTTTCTCTCTATCATGTCATTCCTCGAGTATGAGTAATATTCAACTTGAACAAAGCCCGGTGACCTACCCATTCAACCCCCAGGGATACTGACTACTTCGAAGAGGTGGCCAAAGGGTAACGTAACCCGTCACAATTATTATTGCTGCGCGGCTTCTCTTTGTTACCTCAATGCCGAAACAAAGATGGTGAGGAAACCACGACGCTATAGGTGGAACTTTGTTGAAAACTTCGCCGACGGCGTGAGGAGAGTAAGACGGAGGAAGGGTGAGAAATGGAAACGGTCGAGATAAGGCCACAGAATCGACGATGGAACCACACATCCCTGCCGACCTCGGTGTGCAGATCACTGGGTGTCGCGTTGGAATCTATTTTCATTGATATTTCCATCAGTAGCCGAGAATACCTGCACGAGAATGTCTTCAAGAGGAGTTGTACCCTTCGGAGGATTCATGATGATTAGATGGTCTTTTTATAATGTGTTTTTCTCGCCTTTCAGTGACGAATCCATGCCACGACTCGTCGAAAACTGTACTGTGACAGTACCATCAAACTTAACACCCAAGTGCGCATGTGCCAAGTTTTTCGTTTACTCAAACAGGTTGGTCAATCTATCTGATTGGGCCTTGGTGCAAATTGTCAACTACGTGTAAACGTATCGAGGTTATGTTCACTCAAATACAGACCAATCACATTCTGGTCATTCCAAATTCCCAACGCTACATAACCTCGGGATTCCTGAGAATTTTTGAAGCTAGTGCCTGTCCGCAAATGGGTTTGTCAACCTTGGATGTTCAGTCACTTGATACTGTCACGGTATATGACATTAGAATAACGAGTTCGAAGGAACAGAAGAGGGTCGTCCGAAGAAAACGGACGCATCATTACGTAATCCATTCAATCTTCGCCTTAGCTACGCAAACAAAACCCCGAAGAATTGGCGTATTATAATAATTAATATACCAAAGCCTCCGAACAACATAATAAGTGAAACTTTAATATCTGTCCAATAAGTACTTCGTTGTGTACTTTTTAACAGGTCAGAATTCCGAAAGAAAGGAAACATTTACTTAAAATCACATCCGTATAATTTAATTGAATTGAATTCTTTTTTCGCAAATATTAAATGAACTCGATTAATTTAAAAACCAAAGTGTTTGAAACCCTTGAAACAACAAAGATTTCGAGGATAGGGAAGCGTACGTTGGGTAACTACACATACCTCGGTCGACGTAGCCATCAGTAGGAAAAAGAAAACGAAAAAGGCACAAGTGACACGTCGCCGATAAAATGATTCGAGAAGATGTACCGCATGTTGAATGACGGGAAAAGTGACGAGGAATTAGATCAGGTCGACGACACCGCAGCCTGTACCTTGTACATCTTCATGTGCGTACCTACATGATCCATAACGTTAGAGGGTGTTCCTCGACGCCTGCTACGAGGCATGTATATCCGCGTGTGTACGACGTGAAGATGTATACATAAGTAAGGGGAAAGTACGTGGATGCATGATATACATACGTATGGGTAAGCTACGGCATAACGCAATTCCCGTGGCATGAATATCAAGGTAATTGAATCCCAACACGAAAATAGAATTCCCAGAGGGTTTTCCTTTTCTTTTCCTTCCTTTTTTCCCCGACCCCCTCACCGCCCCGCATCTTCCTCATGTTCTTTTTTTTCTTCTCCCTCTACTTCTTCTTTTTCATCGTGTTATTTTTTCCCTTTTTATATCATGTAGGAAGGACCTTTGCGTTTTTGGCTCCTTCCATATCCCCACGAGCCGTACGTACGTCTCGTCTTCTATTCCCTTGGGCAATTGATTGGTGCTAACCGACGGAAGAAGGAATGGACACAAGTTCGAAACAAATATCAGACAGATAAAACGTGCCCAGCTCTCTCGCCTTAACTTCCATTCCTTATTTCATCAACTGAAACACAATCATGCCATCACTCGATCGCTATATACACCAGGACTTCCGACACTTTTTACCTTTGTCACGATAAGGTTTTACTTTCATGCCGGTGTGAAAAAACAACGAGTGAGTAAAAGAAAAGAAAAAGTACAAACACCACAGCTAGATTGAAGAAGCCTTTGGATTGTGATGTAAGAAAAATTCTTAACACCGCAAATCCGTGATGCGGAGGGTTTCAAATACATTTTAAAGTGTCGATGGAACGAAGGAAGCTGAAGAAAGAAGGAAGAGAGAGAGAGAGAGAGAGAGAGAGATACAGAGGAAAAACGCTGTTGCCGCCCGTTAGAGGTTTACCTTTTAAATTGAGCCAATAAACTAGAGTAGAATTTGGGAAAATCCAATCTAATCTTCCCATTCCCATTTATTCTAACAAAGTGTTGCTAGGTTAACGAACACGAACCTGAGCAGCGGTTCCCCTCCCCTTTCCTCCTCCAGTTCCCCCTCCCACCGTTTCCGCGGCGGGCAGCGACTGAGCCTTGATAAGCCATAAAAAAGTCCGCTACACTTTCGACTGGGAAGGAAGATATCCCGGGTCGTCTTTTGCCCCATCAGAATTGAGGTAATCGGTCAACGCGGCCTGGCTCGTCCTGGAGTAGGAGGCCGGGCTTGAATTCGTCCATAAAATAAACTCGCTACCCCAAACGACCTGCATCCCCTCCACCCTACTACCAAAATGGAAGAAGAAGCTCTGCTAAGAGAACCTAACCGGAGGATCTCAGAGCTGGATAACAGTACAGCAGCCGAGTACCTTCAAGGTTTACGATTGCAACAAATTAAACCCACCAGTAGCCTCTGCTCCTACCGCCCCACCGACATATATATTTCCGCGAAGCGGCTTCCTTGCGCTTTGCGCGTTTTTCCCGTCCTCTTTCGCTTTGCTTTCTATCGTACCTGTTCCGTTTCACTTGCAAAGAACCAGGGGCCTTGGGCCCGATTTTCATAGGCTGGTCTTTTTATCTTTACGCCCATTTTCCGCATGACATAACCTCAATCACTAGTAAAAGCTAAATGAGAAAATGATTAACCGTGTGACGAAGTGATGAAAAATTGTCCATAGGATAAAGTGATCGTTGGAATCTGATATCGTGAAACATTTGTCAGGTAAAAAGTTGTCGGTGACAACTGTAAGGTATATTTTATATGTATCATTCGACAAATTTCATTCATGTTTGCAAAATTTATTTCCATACTCAAAATGTAATGACGATCGAGTATTTGGTGCTAAAATAGTCGAGGATTAATTTCGAGGTTATGTTCTAAGCATTTTAATGTACCACCTAAGCCAAAAAAATTGATCTCCGTTACTTATATCGCTGTGTCACTGTGAGACGAGTGTTAAAATTTCAGAACAAGGTCAGGAAATGTGGATTCGGATGGAATTGTCGATTGCCCGTAAATTAACCTGGGAATGGCGAACGTCAAGGATCAGGGTCAGCGGGATGTTGGTGAGATATGTTCTGGCGGTAACCTGCGGAGAGATAAGTTCCGGGGACGCCGAGGAGATATGTAAGGTGAGTCCTTGCCCACAGTGCGAAAAGCCAGAATTCTTCTTAATTCCTCTTAAAAGAAAGGCTGTATAGCCGTGCGAGTGGCTATAATTTAACCGGTGCCCTCCCCCCCTTGCTCTCCACCTCGTGGAAACGGCCCAGCCCTCGACATAATTAATCACCCTATAGCACCCACTGGACAAGACAGTGTAGTATATATGGCGTCAGGATACGCCATCGTATAAATGCGTTTCCTAATGTATATAACCCACAGTTTATCTCTGTCCGGCTGGCTAATTCTCGAGTTGGGTGCGCCGAATCGGATTGAGAATCATCGCAAAACGGTGCTTAATTGTACACATATGCGTATACTTATTGGTGGGTACTTTCGTAGCCGAGGTTCGAGCGTCGTTAAAAACTTGGCGAATCAAGGTGTATCGAGCATTTAACTAATGAATGCAATCACAACTTAACCCTTTCATGCATACATTTGTCCTTATATTTGATTTACTTGAAATTTTGCATTTATGGGCTTTTGAAGTCGCTGATTACAAGTCTGAACATGAAAGTCGAAAATTCAAAATGGCGGATCTAATATGGGGAAAAAACAAAAACAAAATTTTTTGGTGCGTATTTACGTTCGAGTTAGAATTGGTATTCGGAATTTCATGGTAGATCAGCTGAAAATGCTTTTTCTCGTGGAAAAATACAAATTTTTACCATTTGTTTACGTGTGCTATTTTTGTAATTAATGAATAAATAAATTTTATAATTCGTTTAGACTTTTAAATATTTCAGGGACCACGTGAAACCAAAGAACTCGGTAGTTGTTATCAAAAAAGTAGTTTAATAAATAAAAAGTTGGGAGGCTGAGCGTCTCAGCGTAAATTGAAGGGTTCAGGATAGCCTCGTGAGTTGAAAATCTAAACTTTTTTGTCAATTTTATCAAGAGATCGTCGTACATTGACCGTTTATCAGATGCATACAGAGATTAGTTGCGATATTGAATTGCCCGAGATAAATTTCTGCTATCTGCTAAAAGTACAACATTATTTACCAAGGCTGGAGTTCATACTAACGTGCAACGATTCACATGTACAATAGCATTTTTCCTTTCATATTTTCGTTGAAAAATCTACGCCTCTAAAATATAGACAATTTCTTGACAAAATGTGAATGCCTGTGAATGCGAGCCAAGGTAGAATTAGCGGTGCAAATTGGAGCGCTACTGCCGCACGACGCGCAGATGCGTTTGAGCCGATTCAACTAGGTGGTCAGCGATACGAGGGCACCGGTAGAGTATAAATTTATGTAGGCACCGCGTCCGTGCCTATATAAACCCGGATTCACGAGTGACCGAGGGGACGCTGCTCGCAAATTTTCATGTAAATTTTCAAAGCCAAGCTTCGCGGGTGTTGCAAGCTGCCCTGAATGCAGATTTAATCTGCGCACCCAGGAATTGCAAAATCGTTGCACGGGGCTTAATCCCCGCACTGCAATGCCTATAGACGTATAATAATGCTGAAAATCGAATAAAATTCAGGACCGAAGAAGAGCGAGAGCAATGAAATAAGTAAAACAAAAACGTATTTGAAATTATTTTCCCTTGGTCACACAGAGATAATTAAAGAGATAGAAGTTTCGGACAACCGTGATCAATTTTTATTACTCCTTCCTTTGTTTCCCTTTCTCTCCTTCTTTCGTTGATCATGTTTTTTGTCAGAACGAAACGGGGAAAAAAAAGAAATAGCAATCTCGACGTAGGCTTTCAGAAGTTTTTTTTTTTTTGGTCTTCCGTTTTTTCTTTCCTACTTTCTAGTACAAATATTAGGGAGAGTGAGTATAAGGAAACATTTCGTCTCAATTTTTGGCACGGACCCGACGCAATCTATGACTACGTTTCCGTGATATTTTCCAAGGGAGAGGAAAAGAAAAATAGTTAAGGGGTGGGAAAAATAGAAAGAAAAAAAAAATGGGAATGGCGTGAGTGAGAAACGCTGCCATACATCAGGCTTACAACTACATCCCGTATACGAGGGTGGAGACACAGATACACCCTAATCTAGGGTCCCCTTCCAGTTTCCACACTCATCTATATGGCCCTTTATTGCCTGCTGTACATAATTCTTGAGAGGTTTTACGACATTTCGATATTATAGCATCACGACGAATGTTAGGAGGATTCGTCCAGGAAAATGTTGAAAAATTTTGCGGCCAGTCGACGTATGAAATTAATATATAGCCAGCGTATCCCTGGTTCTGCACACTTCCTCGTAAAACAACGTATGAAAATTACATTTGAATTACCGCAGTTTGAACGATAGTGAAGTAATGAAATTGAATTTAATTAAAAAATAAACGAACGAATGGAGAAAAAAAAAAACAAACAACGAGAACAGAAAGAAGCGGAGGTAAAAAATCGAATCACGAAAAGCACTCGGGTATAATGAAGAGTATACCAGCTTTTAAAACAGTGATCGGCTACAATCTGCAGCGACTTTCTCGAACAGGCTTCATTAATGAACCGCCCGAACAAATTCGCCCCTCAGCAAATATCGCGATACAAAGAGAATTCTGCGGGTTGGATAACCCACGGAGAGTGAGAATTAAAAAAAAGAAAAAAGAATAGAAAAGAAAAAAAAAAGGAAAAGGATAGAAAGAAACAGTGAAAGATCAATTAACACCTTATAATTGAACTGCCGTTACTTTACTTTTCGTAATTTCTACGTCGGCGTGCATCGCTACGGGAAATAAATATTTTTTTAAAATGTAGAATTTCATGCCGAAGTACACGTACCTTGGTTTTTAATACATTTTAACGTTTGTTCCAAATCATCGCGATGTCAGCGAGACTTTCTTTCAAACTGTGTATAAAAATCTGTGTACACGAAAAAAAAGTTCGTGGATGAATTTTGTCATAGTTTTTTGTTTTTACTGATCTCTTTCTGATGGACAGCTATTGCAACTGATGTTCTTCCGTCATTAATTCTAATTGGTCACTTGGCGTGAATACCATCCCCCCCCCGACCCCTCACATTTTTCAAACTTCTCGTAGGATCCCTTAGTACCTTAACTTTGCCAATGTTTTACAATATTTAAACAATAAATTTTGAAAAATTGTATTCGACTATGGATAGTTCGAATAGACGACAAGGAACTGAGAAATCGGCGTACAAACATCGCACGACTAACCGATGACGAAGAAGATAAAAATTGTTGTGCTTTTTAGCCGCATGCGACAGTAACGTAACATATCGTCGAAGTGACGTGTTATCGATTGCTCGCAATCGCTTTACTTTACGTCACTGTCATCCTCGATACTTAAATAGATTCATTTCAGAGTTGTCCAAAATCGGAATAAATAGAGGTGAAAAAGTCCAAGGGGGTTAAGTCTCCCTTTTCGGCATTTTGAGAATCAAAATTTGTTTGTTTCAATCTCGCTACTGATTAAACCCTCAGCAATGCGGGCGAAGATGTCAGGGAGATCGGAGGACCAACAGTTAAGAGAATACAATAAGAACGCTTAATTTTCCAAGGCATAATCTGTTCATGCAAGATCGATTCTCGTGTTTTTTAGGTCTGGATTATCAACGAAGCACGGATAACTAGCATTGTCTTTCATTTCGTTTTTACTTCACACCTTTAGCAGTATCCGAAATTTAGTAAACCATGATAAACCATATACGATATACTATGCGTTTGAAAAGGCAACTCCTTCAAAACCATTCTAAGATTACGAAATAATGATTTTTTTCCTGATGTTTCGTTACGTTAATATTACTAACTTCAGCTTCACGATTTCATTGAAACATATTTCACTTCAGACTTTATGTACATTGTATATTTGAAACCAGCAACGCGATGTGGTCCACTTTACTCATCATTCATGTACAGCAACTGATATCGAATATTTTTTCAAGGTATCGTAAGAGTATCAGAACTGTAATAGGCAATTAGAGCGGCCAGGGGCAGGGACGTGTAAAGAGTAACGTTGGCTGGGATATTTCGCAAGTTCTTGCTCAGCGGCATACGTGGAGTAATTAAAAGACCCTGGGTAAAAGCCGTGGGATGGGTCGGGTGAAAGATTGCAGAGATAGTGCTCCCAGCGAAGCACCAGGGTGTATTTTTAAGCGAGAAATACCGGGGTGTAGGTTGTAAATTCTGGACCAGTCAGGCTTACTCCTCCTGGGTCCATTTCACGGCCAGTAGCAGAAGACAGCTGGGCAGCTAAGCGGCTAGGCGGCTAGCCAGCTGGGCTGCCGGAATGGTGGGCGAGAGTCCCGTCAGAAGAACGGTTAGATCTACAGTTTGGCCCACTCGAGGGGATTCCCCTGCCAAAGTTATACGTCCATCCCTCGCGAGTCCATCCCGCACACTCATTCGCGAGCAGAACCCCTCCTGAGCACGCCGACCGGAAGAGGGCTTTATTAGAGGCCCCGCACACTCGACGCGACTTTGTTTTGGGCACGCCCGCCCTTTAAATCCACTCCATATCAATAATACCGAGCGTGTTACACTTGGCGAGGACTCACTCGTTCCGAGAGGACCTCTTCGGATTGACTCCGTTGCCTTCCCGGGCCGGTAATGCAGGACAGTGACTTACCTGAAACAGGGAAAAAGGTTTCGCAATTAGTGTTGGAGCCGTCTCACGTATATCACATGATTGATAGGCGTAACAGGTGACTGGCTTAGAACTGTCTGAAAAGTTTTCTCTTCGAATTCAATGTCGGTCCGATACCATAGCCAGAAACATTTCCAGTTCTCATCGCAGTCCGAGCAGTCGGTCTAATACCCTTTAATCTTCCAGACGTCCGGTATAATCAACCTTCTCCACGACCCTCGCCTATCCTCTGACCAATCGGTGGAACACCACCACCGTCACAGATTCTTTAACCAGACATACGCAGTTGCTTCCCTAGACGCGCGACTTCGAGGAAGGAAAGGAGGAGGAGGAGGTCACCTCACTCTCCACTTTGAAAGAACTTTCTTAGACTTTCTTAGACGTGTATATATGTTATCAATTATCTCCAGAAGCTCCCCAGCTTGAAGGACCAGCCTTGTCAAAGTGGCTTGAGAAGTACGAATACCTACTCCTCAGAAAAATCGACCTTTTGTTGATGAAGAGAGTCCAATCGGTTGTAACATGAAGACTATATAAGGAGGAGAAACTCCATGTATGCAAATAGCTGTCTGAAATAAAATGGCACTGGAGTCCCAGAGTATAAGGCTTTTGCACCAAACCCATTGCAAAATCATCGATTGATCGATCTTGAGCATTCCTGCAACCATTGATACTTCGGTGAAGAAGGACCACTAGCGGGTACTATTTTAGTGGGCAGATTCTGTTGACTCTCCCGTTTGAGTTCCTCCTCCTCATATCGGTTTGTACCCCTCCATGGGTTGTACAATCAGCGTCATGTTGGATTGGAGGGAGAATCATTTGAATAAGAGGCACTGTCTTCTTCTTTCTATTTTGGCCGCTTCGGTCTGACTTACACCTAACGATCAGATACGCGTAAAACCTGCGATTCAAGAGGCTTCACAAATTGCTGCTCATTCCTGGGGTATTCAAAATTCACTAGTTACCTGGAATATAACCCAGTTCCGCGAGAAGCGCATCATGCCGGATGCTATACGCATTCGGCATTGAGACGGAGTGGGACTCTGCCCATTGCATAGGAGCTACTTGAGTCCCGTCTGAAAGGCATCCCTCCGTATTCCCTGGTATTTATCCACTGCACCCATTCGCTGCTGGTTGGCAGGTGAGTGTATCGCTTCTCCGATTCATATACAAGATGAATAAATGACGAGCATACCCGCGGACACATGGAAACGTAACCGCAGGGACGCCCTTATTTCGTTAGGGGTTCACATTCTGTGCAAGACTCTTCAAAGCCCACGAATGCTATTCATCGTTTTCTACAGATTCCATAAAATAATCATACGTGTGTCTCTTGCGGCCTTCTTTTCAGTCTCTTATCGTTGCAAGAGTATGCAATGTTATACTGAGTCGATTAAAAATTACCGAGTCCTTTCAACTGACGAAAGGGGAAAATAAGTTGATAATAAATAAATACAAAACGCTGTTTCCTTGGTTTCTATAGGTATCGATTTCAACCGAAGTGAAAAATGACGGGGAAATGACAACAGTTTTCTGTATTTTGACTTTTTATTCTTCAAATTTTAGGTCATACGTTACGTGAGCGCAGAATGAAATGAAATGAGTTTCAGACGCAATTATAAACCACGTACAAATTGCTTCAAATCTCCTACGGCAGGGCAGATAGCTAGTGCGCAGCTTCAACCACTGGTTATTACTTTCCCAACAAAACCAATATAACTTATACTCTGAGTGAATATAATATACCTAATACTCCTCCCTCGACGCTGCTACGGTAAATTAATAATTTTGTTCTCACTGTCGGAGTGTATTAGAATTTGCCCATAGGATAAATCCGCAACATTATGAATTCCCGAGGGAACAATTTTTTTTCATACACAAAATTGATAGATCAATTTCATTTTATCTCGATAAATCAGATTGCATAACGGATATGTTACGCGAACGTTGATGAAACGAATTTCCGATCAATCGCGCAGCTGTATCAGTACGTTAGGATCGCGGCGATGGAACTGCCGCACATCATTTCTTCCTCTGCATTATATACCTGCCAGTAATTTATACCATTAAGACGTCTTCGATATATATATATGTGCGTGGATGTGACAGGGAGCAACGCGGCGTATGGTTGATGATCGGGAGTTCAGGGATACGTAATCGACGTTCCGAAGCTCCTCGAAGAGGTTTTGATCAATGGCGGAGAACGTGAGCTACCCATCCCTTCCTCGATTGATTCCAAATTTCCTCGGTAGGCAGGCAGCCGAGTCCCGATTCTAAAAAGCTGGCAACTTTATAGCTGTTGGGTTTCAACGGGTTTCCGGGACTGAGTGGAAAAAAAAAAAAAAATAAATGAAGACACTTGAAGCAATTTGAGTTTGAGGGCTTTGCTAGTTATAGTTTTAAGGATATTTTAGAATATGTTTTAAATCCTCCAAACTCGAATTGATCCAATTGTTTTCATTTTCTTTTAAAAAAATATACGGTTCGCCCCTCGCTCCCCACTCTTAAGGGTAAGCGTGCGGGATACAGCGAGGGATTTTTTTCGGACCATCTGATCCGCGATACAACGATGAGGGCTGATTACGAAATTCAAAAATACGCATAACGTTGGCTGACGTGGCTCGACCGGCGACATTAACCACATGGATAACTCGACGCTTCTCGATGTGCGACCAGCGCAGCAGCACCTAACGGCTATTATACAGTAACGTATTATACATTCGCGCGTTTCCGCTCCGGAGGAAAATGCGGCTCCAGTGAATACACATTCGCGGATCGTAAGCCGGTGCAGAGGCAGAGACCATTGTTTTCGACTGAGCCAGTTTTTGTTTTTCGTGAAAAACTTTTACCCGAAATTTATGCCTCGGGGCTCTGTATGCGCGAAAGGCGAAGAGCGAGAGCCTTGGATTAGCTGGGGTTTTTGGTGATGCGTATGGGGTTTCGGCGGACCCCGTAATGTTGGAATACCGGGACCATGTTTCGCGGGCTATTAAGACAGGTGGCGGTCCAGAGAGACCCTCCAGGTTGGGCTTGGTTAGCGGGAAAGCGTTTGCTGACACACGGTAATGGAGACAATGCCTATTACCTGGGGATTCGCCGTGTGTCCATTAAGTAATACACCTATTCGAGTCAGTGTCAGTCAATACAATTGATTAACCCAAGCATGCCGCAATCTGAGTCGAGGACCAACTGCAGCGACAGGATCAGTCATGATTACCAAACCTCTGACGGTTCACGCCACTCAGGTGACGAGGCGAGAAAGACACTCATTGAAATTGAAACGTGCACTGAGTCCCCCCCTCCCCTCCTCATCGCTCTTTCTCTTTCCTCTCAATTAACACCTCGCAACTTTCATCGAATCAGACCGCAGCACATTTTACCACGACTTCTACACAGTGGCAGGTTGAAATACTGCCTAGGGTTTTGAGCCTCCTGATACCTTGTACTACAACGCGTAGATATGATACATTTTTGATGTCATTTTAACGAATGCTTTTACGCTCCGAGTTACAATTTAATCATCAGTTTAAATCCTCTACACAGCACGGTGGGAATTAAGTGATATAGTCAGTTTCGTTGTTTTTATTTCTTTCTCTCTCTCTCTCTCTCTCTCTCTCTCTCTCTATCTATCCCTTTTTATCTCTTTCATTTACGGGGAAAAAATGTAAATTAACTTGAGCAATATACATATTTACATACACACACACACACAGTGCCAGGGTATGATTTATAAACGTTGTAGGTATTACACAAGCTTCGCGCCATAAAGTTTTGTGAAATTTTACCGATCAACACGTTATAATTCCCTTGTATGGGAACGACTGTAGATAGTATACGAACTGTAATTATCCCTACGAATATTCTAGTGCAAAAAATGTTCAGTATCGATGTGCAGGTTCCATGTAACTGCTTCGGAGCTGCGGTGAACGCGGACTACAATAAGCAACAATTCTTATTCTTATGATATTGAACACCAAGCAGGAAGAGCGCGACGTAGCGGCAGCTCGAACGAGTGCGGACCATCGATAACAAAATTCTAATAACAATGTCATTTAAACTTTGCCATGGAAGCTACTTTTCTTCCACCTCCTCCTCTTACTCGGCCCATTTTGCACCTCGACGCTTCTACTCTCTGCACTTTTTATCTACATATAACGTATATATATACATATATATATAGATATATAAATGTTTATGTATACGTATTATATATAATATAAAACAACTCCGGAGGCAGCAGCAGCAGCTCCGTTAAGTCTTAATACTTACGATGAACTCTGCGTAGCTACCTCAAAATTATATACGGGTAGGTGTATTAGTTTTTGGAACGTACAAGTTTTCCACCGTTACTCGGTTCATTTCGCATCGCTGAGCCAATTTCGCGATGTTATTAAGAACCTGGAACGCTGAGATTCTTCTTATTCTCGTCTGTTTCTACACTGCACAAGAATCGTTGCTGTTTCAGCACGGATTTCTTAACTTCGGACTTTCCATTATACGTATATACGTACGTACATATAGTTTTGCGTTAATTGCCGTTGACGTTAAAGTTTCAAACTTTCAACGGTGGTCCTTCCCACCCATGTTGTCTGGAGGTTCGCTATTGTGTCGCGGCCGTGTAGAAACTTGGTACTCTGCAACTGCCGCGTTATTTATCCCCGTACAGATGGTGAATTTCATCACGTGTAATTAACCAACTTTCGGCATTTGAATGCATCATGTATACAATACGCAATATATTCATTGTTAGTACATTTTTCTCAACGAGGGGTGAGTAAGAATTATTACCGAATCAATGTTTCGTTCCGAATGGCGCACAAAGTATACACCGTAAATCGTTGGAAAGCATAAATACTACGGAGGATCGGCGGAGAAGACGAGGTGTGGTAAGTTGGTTGGTTTAATAACTTGCCACCTGAAGTTTGAGCGGAAACTTGCACGTTATTCCAACGGTGGCGTCCCAGAGCTCGCGCTTGCTCCGACGTCGTATTAATATTAGTCTCAGATTAGCACCGCTTTAACTACGGCTTCCTCGGTGATAAACGACCGAGCAAAGACTCTTTAGGGTGGTGAGAAAATCTGAGGTAAGAAGAGACGGTAAATTCTCTCCTCTAATAAGTGCGTATCTATAAACGCAGAAGGCAAGATAGAATAGATTGAGCAGAGAAGATGGATGATGATCAGGAAGTAGCCTCTTCCCCTCTTACCTCTTCACTCCCCAACTTTTCCCAGCTCGATTCAAACTCGATGTCAAACTCTTTAATATCGCGTTCTCCAGCGTATACCAACCCACCTACTTTTCTTGAACCAGAATGAAAAATTTCACCAAGCGGAGAAATGAGTCCCGCGTCATTCCCCCAGGGCCAGAGCTTCCTTCTGTCCTCGAGATCTTATCGGTTGGGCGCATCAAACCGCGTACAAGAGAGTCTCTCTACATATTTATAACCAGAGACTTTCCTTTCGCTCGGTACGTCCTCATGAACGCACTTTGAGCTTAGGTACAACCTTTATTCCCATCTTTTTTTCTCTCCCTCTCTTCCCCTTTCTTTCACAACCCTGTAATTTAGGACTGTCAGAGTCTCTCCGGGTTTCCTTGGTTGATTCCAAACCTCGTTAGTCCTTTTCCATTTCCTCTCCCTCTCTATCTCTCTCTCTCTCTCTCTCTTGCTCTTTCTCCTTCTCTGTGGTATGGATCCTTCGAATGTATCATCAGTAAGACGTCCCTTTACCTGTAGAACGGGAAGAATATCCGCGGGAAATACTCCGGCTTCCTGATATCATGGCAACAGGGTGTCGCCACCCGGTTAAACTTCGCATCATCTCATCTGCTAAAATCTTGAGATCCGCAGCCTGGCGTAATATTTCCCCGGCGGAAGTGGAGGAAGCACTAAAGTCTCGGCTTGATAATTTACTGTGAAACTCGTTGTACGTCGGCTTACACGTACACACATATCTGACAAACACGTCGCCGATGCCTCTCCGTGTATGGGTATAAACATGGGTAAAGGCGTGGCGAGAAGCAGACATTAGGAGAGTAGATACCCAGTGATATTTCATCCTTTGATGAATTACAGCAACTTTAAGATCCGTCGTAAAAGTTTCAGCTACCAGGTGCCACATCGCGTATAAGCAGCCAGCTCTGAAAGAGCGCTGCAGCTTCGTATTCCTGCCAACCTAGGGGATGAAAATATTTTGGCTACTTTTTTATTTTATTCCTCTCAACCACACCACGTGGACAAAACGCTTTTACAACGAATGTCCTCGAGAGTTGAAGAAAATACTTTTTCTCGTCAACTCCTTCAAGATATAATGTGCGGTTCTCGCTGTACCTGCAGTCCTACCTCAGACACGTATATAATCGCCAAGGGAGTCCAACTTAGATTTCCTAGTTTCCCAAGGGCCAGGTCGAGACCCCGTTTCCTATCTCCGAGATAACGGACCTCGGCATATACGCTACACCGTCCTGCAAAACAGCTTTCTTCAGCTCGCTATATATAATTCACAATTCAAGTCGAAACATCTTGAAAGGTTTGTTCGAATCCGATGAAGATACGCTGATCGGTTAACCCGGCTTCCAACCGAAGACAAGACATGTCTATTGAAAGGATCGATCGGAGCTTATATTCATTTTTATTGGCTCCATTCAGTTACACTAGAATTGCACAAGTATGTAGTGCGGATTCTTGTTCGACACTATTGAAATCAGGATATTAGCGTAAGTGCAGTTCGAATTTTTGTAGTGTTGTACAACGCGAATTAAAAACTCTCCACCAGGAATCCATCACACCGATTCGAGTACAGAGGGCGGTCACGCAAGCATAAACGCCGTGCACAAGAGCGTGTGTTATAAATATCGCTTGAAGGTATAAAGTTTAAAGGCAGGCTGGTTTTTTTCACCCACACAAGAGACTCGTCCAGCAGCAAGCGGTTCTGTAGTATCTGTGGCGATCATAATTGCGCGGTGTAACGTCTTATCAGATTGGAAGCAAGCTTGGGGTAGAGGCCTCCGACTTTCGAGCTCCTTCCTTTCCCCACCAACTGCACTTCATGCCGCCATACCGATGCCGCGTGTTGCCGGAGTTAACTGGCCGCTACCGAAAGGGTGGGCTGACCTTGTCGTTGACAATCAGATTATAGTATCAACAGAGAGAAAAAACTTGGAAGGCCGACAGATACGAGACACGAAATTCTTTTGTCGACGTTGCTGCACGTGGCGAAGTAACTATTGAGACAACAGGTTTCACCAGATAAAAGATGCTAATCGAGTGAAAAACGAACTCTTGCTTTTTGTTTCATTGTGACCGAGTATAAAGTATCGATCGATGTAGATCAGAATATGTAATGGTGTTCTAATTGTCCGTTGAATTAGCACGAAATGATTCTCGCTATGATTACATGTTCTCGATTGATGGGTTGTCGCTATTGTTTCGTTCCGCCGAAGAGAGCTCGAAAACCGCCAATTTTTTGTCACTTAAGTCCCTATTCACCCGCCGGGTGTTGCTTTGAGCACAAAACGCGTCCATTCCTTTCATCCTCGATCGTATTTTGATCAATCCTTATCGATCGTTTCCGTCCGATTGTTGTTTTGGACAGTTTTAGGACGTCCGATTAACTGTTTGGGAATTGATTGATCGTTTGATACGAACGCGATGAATCTCGTTCCCCGAATTTATATATTTACATAAAAAAGCTGTCGCCGGGACGCCGCAGGAATTGTAGTTGTACGTTTTATTGGAATTTCAAGGTGAACAAAAAAGTATTAGATTCACTCGTAAATACATAACGCGGACGTGGCCCTCTTCCACTTTGCAGTACGATTGAGAATACCAAACTTTTCTTCGCCTTCAAATCTATTCAGTCACAGAGTAACGCCGGAAGCCGGGAAACGGAGTAGGACGGGTTGAGGCGAGTGGAGAGGGTGGATGCAGGTTGTCTTGGAGGGTTGCTAGGATTAGCTCCACTAGCCGGAGATTCGATTTGGCGTTGCACCAGCGCAATTACCCGCGCCACCCTGGCCAGCCGAAGGGTGACGTAGTGTGGCGACAGTAAACCCGTCTAATCAACCATAAAATTAAACCGGCACGTATACGATAGAGTTTTGAGGAAAAGTTTGATTCGATTGCAATTTACAATTATATATGTATACGGGATATTTTTCAGCCCTCGTTTCTCGTTAATTTTCAAATTCTTCACCTGTTTTTAGGAACTACACACTCTGCTGGTTATTCACCGTACCCACACCTATAAATATAACTTACTTTCCATGGTAATTTTCTACCCCTAAAATAATGTAAGAAATTCCTTGCGAATCCCGAGGCGCAACTTCATTATGAGCTTTTGTCGAGGCTTGGGGTCTGGAATGGAATGGAATGGAACGGAATGGAATAGAATGGAGTAGGATGGAGCGGAACGAAATGGAATGAAACGGAACGCGGTCACCGAGAGGTAAAACCAGGTTCCAACGAGGCCTGAGAACCGGGAAGGAATTGCAAACGCGAACCAAGTAACCGACTATTTTTCATCCCAGTCACGTGACAACGGAAGTCTTTGATTTCAGCACAAGACAACTTCGATATGTGGAAATGCTTGTTGACGTGGCTTACGTGGTGAACAACTCGGGGCTTTACTTTTTAACAGTGTGTACGTCGAAAGTACAAGTAGGACTATAGTGACAGGTCTGCTTTAACCGCTTCGCTTCCAGGAAACAGTATTAACAGCAGGAATATGACGAGGAATACAAAACCAACATAGAACCGTCCTCGCCATGAGTAAATATCAACGTAATTAATGCACGGGATTGCGGGAAAATGAAAATACTCGGAGGTAGCTATACGGCCAGCCACACTAAACACCCTTACTGGCCTCTGAACCACGGCTTGCGTAAATAACGAATGATCACTGCCTGCCGTCCTCGACATAATTTCAACTCCCAGGTGATTCTCAAGTCACACTCAAACATCAATAGCTTTTTTTTGGCGTGGTGTAGGTTACTTCGCGATTCAGTTATCGCCTGGATTCGGCCCTTTGATGTCATGAATGCAGCCGCGGTACCCGTGAATTACAGAGCCTCGTAGATGATGCTACTCTGTAAATATTCAAGTGAAATACGACACACGTACTGATGTTAATTGCGATCGGTTAAATCACACGGTATTGAATGAAAAACACACCAAACGAGCAGTAAATAAGAATATCAATTTCTGGCGGGGCGCGCAGCCCGCAGGACTAAGGAAATGTAAAATCGATTACCCAAGTTGCGACTGTCGCGGATGTTTGTCAGGGGTGGAGGAAAACAAATGAACGCACCATTGAAAATCCATCTAGCCAAGGTAGTGGGTTTTTGGGTTCAGGTGCTGTCACCGAATGAATTCGAGTTTAATGGGTATAACGATGAAAAGAGTAGTGAGAGTGAGACCCTATCGGTACAATATATCAGCCCTTTTGATCCCAGAAATCGGTGTAAAGTGAAGTCGTCGAAAGGCAAACTCCGGCGAACTGTGACTCGGGAAATAAAAAGCAAATCTGAAGAGCGCGCAAACATGACGGTATGTACGACTTTGGCAGATACCCACCCACGTTATTTCATCACAGGAATTACTTTGCATTCTAAGGGCTGATGACATTACGCCGGTGAAAAAGAAAAAAAACACACAAGAAAAAAACCTTCGCTTTACTTTGATCTTTGGCTTTTGAGGTAAATTAAAAATCGATGTTACACGATCGGGGCTTGGTACAATTTCGACGTACCCACCCGCGGATATTGAATTCAGCTATCTCTCCCCTGTCTGTCCTTCTCTTCCTCTCTTCCTCCCTGTCCCCCTCTGACGCTCAACTGTAAGAAAACCATCACGTTCTGTCGTCCCGGAGAGAGTACTTTCCCAAACTAACCCCGGCGAAAGGGGCACTATAAAAGGTCGTCTAATTAAGATTGAAGAGACGATTGCAGTTCTGGTCACGTGCATTTGTGCAAGCGAACGGACTGTCCCTCTAAGTGGGCACGTGTGAATGAAATTGAACCAATCGGCCAGCAAGAACCGCGCGGAAGGACGAGGCTGTTATTGGTTCCGGAAGGATGGCCTCGTCGCATGAGTAGTAATTGGCCTCATTAACCGATTAGTTGATCCAGGTGGACCAATTTACATCCAGTTCAGAGTTATCTCAACAGTAGGTTCTTGGACTAGGTTTGCGGTCAGCAGTTACCAGCGTGGTCGGTCCGACCACAAATGGAACGTATCGCTCCGGTCTTGCCCTGCGGGTAATTTTCATGTGTACAAACAGCACAAAGCACGCAAGGTGATCTCCTGTCTCTGATCCGAAACTGGCCACAGGATTTCATCATCAGCATGAGTTAGGATATCGCCGTGGAAAGTTTTCCTGACTCAATACCATCGAGCGAACCCCCTTTTCCAACTACCATGCACGATGTACACGTGCTGGCGCAGTGTTCTTCTCTCATTCCCGTCATCATTCATTTTCCGAAAAGTTCCCAACAGACTGCGCAGGGCGTGAAGACGGTAGTGTAACAAATAAGCGACGTTATTTATTTCGACACTCACGGAAAAGTCGGTAAGGTAAAGTTGCAGAAACCCTCTTGGCGTGGCATGCTGTGTCTTACCTCCTCGGTGACTTACGAGTACGTCCATCATCAGGTTCCCAGAAAATAACTGCGTGACTTTGTTTCGGTGATAAATCCCTACGAATTAAACCGATGCCATTAATGACATTCTTGAGTGCTTTGCCGAAGTGAAGGGGCAAGAACTGAAATTAATGTAAATATTAGTCGTTGAACACACTCGTAGGAAATATTTCGGGTTTGTTCCAGAGCTTATACTATACATATATGCAAGTTTAACTGTTTCGTAATACAGTTTACTTTCCGGGAGTTGAACATTCACTGTCGTGGGAAATCAGATGGTTGGGTTGTGAGGTAGCCAAGCCCCGCATGTAGCCGGTGATTCTGGATTTGAAATAAAAAAACGAACACACGAAAAAACAGTATGCTGCAAGGTTCAACAGCCTCTGGTAGCAATTCAATTTGACAGTTGAAGCATGGATGGGCGCACTCCGTGGCGATGGGAGGGGTTTGTAGAACCGCTGGCGTCGCAAGCGCTGAGAATACGCGTCCTGGGCGGTAACTGGTAGCTAATCCATCACGAAAGGACAGGTTCGCTAATGGTTCCAAAAGTCGAATCGATTGATTCTCGGAATTATCTTTATCCCAGCCTCAGGCATGCCTTTTTCCACCTTTGCGTTAGATCTTGAATAAGATCAGGACCCAAGCGGATGTGTGCAGTATAGACACGTACATAGCCTTTGTATATATGTATATTATGGGGGAAATAAAAAGGCAAGGAGCCTTGACGCTTTCTCATTAACGCTCGATCAAGATTCTCCCACTGGTTTTTCCCTTCTATCAAGTCATCCCTTTTTCTGCCGTTTCCTTCCTATTTTTCATTCCTCGCTCGACGTGGCTCGCTGCAGAGAGAAAGAGAACGAGAGAGAGAGAGAGAGAAAGAGTCCCCCGGGAGAATTTGACGATTAAGCACAGTCTCTGCCCTTGGCAGTCTCGCCGGGATGAGATCCGTGATAGCCAAGTATCAGGTGTACCTTACAAAAATGTCATTCCGAACGTGCGTGAATTTCCTTCACTACATCCCTCATGTCTCACCGCGGTCCTGACAACCCCTAATACAATATGTAACCTCCGCAGTGAGTCGTCAATCAAAGTCTCAAAAAATCCAGACCCAACATCAAATCCAAGCAACATTTTCCCGCTGCCTTTTTATTCTTATCCTCCAATTCTATCGGTTTTCGTCACTCGGAAGCAGATAAGATCAATAACTATAAAATTCAGTTAAGAACAATCCGCTTTATACACTGTCTTATCACACACGTTGAGCCACTATCAATCTTATCGCGACGACGATCGGAAAGCAAGGATCCTCAAACGCTACTTCATTAAGAGAACGGTCACCACTGATGCTGGGGGTGAACAATGGGTTGAGTATTTGTTACTGAGAGAGGTCCTCCTTCTTACTGGCTACAGAGCAGTCCAACTTCCGCTCTCTGTCTTCTTTTTGCTAGTGTAAGGATCCACCGGGGTCCCAGAATCGCAGCTGGGAATGAGTACATCCATAAGCGTTCAAACAAAGGACATTGTCCACGGAATGTGGAAGCATTTGCAACGTGTCACGGGGTCCATCGATCCTCGGCAATTGCTTTCCGTCTCAAATCAAGCTCACATATACACCGGCGCACGCCCGAGTTGATTCAAGCACTTTGAGCAGGTGCGCTTCGGGCGCCCGGTTCGAAACGTACACGAGCTTAAATGGGAGGCTCGCAAAGGCATCAATTACCAGACGCAGCTCCCGCTGCAGTATCATCTCCGTAAATAGCATCACTAAACGGATATGCGCATACGGACACTGCAGATGTCCGACCCATAATACGTGCTCTTCTTGGCTCTTCCCTAAGAGCGTTATAGGACACGTTCTCACGCCTTCAATGCAGCCTTGCCACGAGTAACGAACAGCTCGGCCTGAGAACGTTGCGCAGTGTGCATCGACGGTATTTATACCCTGTTAGATTGATGTGGTTGAATTGACTGTGCCTCAATCGTATCGCGTGGTATCGATTTTGGACCGACGTATGACGTACACGCCTATCGATTCCGACAGCCTTTAGCTTTTATAATTTAAATTGGATTTTAGCGAATTTCGCCTCGGAATAGCCATTATCGGTATACATATACCACTTCAGCCAGAAGAGAGGAAATAACAAACAGTAATCCGATTCGTTCATTTGCAGCTTCCGAACTTATCGGAGAACGAATATTGATTTTTTGTTTTATTCTTCTTATTTTCCCTTTAAATCTTTGTCAACGAGCTTAGGAAATCACGATTTCACTCACAGAGAGAATTATGATTGTAGCGATGCATTATGCTAATGCGAAACACGTCGGATATTCGTCATCCGTTTATCTGGACGCCTACTCCGTCTGTCAGATCCATTCGCTGCTCTGCCTGCAGAAATTATTTCACGCAAAACAACCAACCACCAGGATTTCGCCACAGCAAAATAATTCTACCGAATTCAGCACCAGCCGCATTAGGCTAGGTGAGATAATTCCTCGTCGGTGGAGCTCCGCGCTCTCTCTGTATCATGGACTGTTACGGAAACCGTCGAAAAATTCTTCCGCCGACCGTAGGACGAGAATGTTTGTAATATATTTTAAAATGTTTGGGACAAAAATAGGCGTTCTTCTCTTTGAACCTTTACTTTCTTTCTGGCTTTTCGGGTAGTATTGGAAAAAGGGTCAACTTCGATGCGAACGGCAAAAGGAGCAGTTGAAACGTGGAATTGGTATTGCTTGGCGTAAAACTCGAGTAGGTATAACCGGCGAGAAGCTGGAATTCAAGGACCCACGTCAACGGTTTATATACCTAGTCCTTGACCAAACCCAGCAGGGCGAAACACGGAATTGAAATGATATTCCGGGGAATTTCATGCTCTGTAAAGGTGTTGACGCAGGATGTAACAGTGTATAGAGAACAATCCACCCAGTCAGTAGTAACCGGAATTGAAAGAAGCCGGAGATGAAAGGAGCGCGAAAGATTTAACGCCGTTTCACCAGGTCAGGAATAACAATTGGGCAATGTAGAAGTGAACGGGAAGGGTTTTACGTTTCGGTCTCTCCGGTTTCCGTTCCCTATCTTAAAAATAAACGTCTGAAAGAGAAGAAAAAAAAAAAAAATAAATATATACATCCAAAAGGCAGACGACGAGGAACATAAATAAAAATAAAACAGAGCGTTGGATGAATATTTTTCCGTTGCGATTCGATCTCCTCAGTTTTCATCTTGGTCTATCAGAATCGAAGTACGGTTTTTCACTCTTCGCGGTATTCTTTTAACGTATCATCTTTTCTCGCAACGAGCAGATATCTGCTTTCGGGCTTTGGATATTTCGATGTTTTGGATTCTTCGAACGAAAGCCGTTTTGCAGGGATAGAAAAATAGGATACAATTATGAACTTTATTGTTATTTGTTGGCTTCTTCACTCTGCCAAACTTATACTTGAAAATTCTCCAACTTGAGGAAATCTGACTCCAATATTCCGGACGTATCGCAACGTGCCTGTGTGAAATTACAATGAAAAGTGAAAATTTTTCTCCGTCAGGTTGAATGACGAAGCAATAGAAATTAATCCGAGCCGTTTGATGTAGGTGCCTGTTATTGGACAGTAAAGCCTTCGCAGCCTTTTGGAGAGTAACCGTGCAGTCAAATGATTGGCTGCAGAGAATGGAGAGATAGAGAGTTGAAGGGGGGTAGGAGAAAGGGAGAGGAAGTTGAGACGTGCTTAACTCGGAGTAGGGATCTAATTTGCCGTTTGAATTATTCCCTGGGTAGGCCACGGAGTAGCTTTCAGTCGTAGCTGGTCCCTGAATTCGTCGCGGATAGACGGACTGGTTACGGTTCGAAGTCGGGGAATCCCTGAATCGCTTATCTCGAGCGATGCAGCCTTACTTAGGGTTGCCAGTCTCGCACGGTTCGCCGGTCAATGATCTGGGGATTATTTCACGCCAGCGGAATGCGGGCCCTATTACAATATACCTTATACGAACACGATTCCAGCTTCAACTTCCAGATTAACTATTAAATTTAGGTTTAATTTTCCACCGGCGAACCGTGAAGTGAAGTGAAACCTTTATTATCATATCTTCTAACCGTGAATCGCACCGGCGTATATTTACAGAGGGCTCGAATTATTTTTTTAACAAAATTTAATTACGGTAATTGAGAAAATAATCCTACCCGCCATGATTCAACGTTATCTTCTCTTACTTTTACCTCCGAGCTGAGAAATACTGTGAGAAAAATAATATCCTTCCCCCTTCAACTTCGAGGGTAAATGATTAATGTTAAAATCACTCGACTTGCATCCACGAACGTTTCTAATAGAATTACGTATGTTCAGCTAACTTTCCAACCGATCGGACATTGTCTTGGAAAATTGAATGATCGCTGCGACACTTGTCCGTGTGATGGGTGAAAATGTTTCCTTAGCTTCTTGCAGCCGTCTCGTTATGAGAATGTCGAAAGCTACCGCGGCATCTTTAAGACATCGACACTTTGCATAACGGCCCGGTAAAGTCTAATCAAGCGTGTTAATTGCCAACTTTTAAAGCAAGTTGGTCGTTCGCTTACTCGGATTCACGGGTTGAAGGGATTCCGCGTAATTTCCGATTCAGAAACCGGAAATCCACCTTCCCTTCTTACATCCGGAGTACGAGACCGAGTCAGTCGTCTACCTATATCGATCTGACAAAGTGTATTTCCAAAGGTACGCTTCGGATTCCATCCTGGCGACGCCGAGTGACCTCGATATATACCCTGTGTCAACCCGAACCTCTCTCCGTAGATGTAACTGTCGCCGTAAGGTTCACCTTCTGCCATTGACAGATATTGCAGGCACAGATTACTCTCGGGGAAAAATGAAAACAATTCAGTCTTTCGCAAGGGGCGCAACAATATTCTGTATAATACATTCAAAATGATTGATAAAGTGATAATCGGTGAGGGATTCTCATTTCCATTTGATCAGGTATAACGAAATTAGCCGTACATCTTGGAGAGATATTTTTGTACTAAACTGTGCATAGTTTAAATTAAGTATTGATTAATTATTTCCAGTTTTGTATTATCAAAACAACGGTCCTCGCGAAAATCATTACTTTTCAATACTCGAGCTGTGCATCGTGTTCAAATTCCGAGGGAAAGGAGAAAATGAAAAGAGAGAAAGAAAAGAGATAAACTGAGAGGAACGATTGCTCCAGCAATTCTGACCCAAATCCGGTCGAGATTATATTGCAGAAGCACGATGTACGAATGTAACCATAAAAGCTGCTAGTCTCGATCGACGTATATACGCGAAGAGAAGCCAATATTCTTTTGTCAGAGGCAGCCCAGCAGGGGCAGTCTTGGAATTTATTTTTCCACAGATATTGGCCAGATATCTACTCCCAATTTTCACCTACCCTAACCTAACCGCAATTCAGTCCCAAGTAAACCTGCGGAGAAACCGCTATCAGCAGCGCAGGCAAAATAATACTTATACTCACCGGCTGTACCTACGTATGTTCACGAATTCCACGATCCTGAAATAACGTACTCGCACAAAATTCCCCTTCATTCATGGCACGTACGCGGGCACATGGTTACCAACATGATCAGCGAATTTATCCCACTTACGATGTCGTTATACCGCTACTTTGCCATCGTATTTATAAAGATCTTTCATCTCAATTTATAGCCACTTGAATGTCTAACTACATGAATAACCGATTGAATGTCGACCTACATTGCTAGACAACTATTGATTTACTAAACAATTCTTTTGCTCTATTATTTCTTCAGCCAAATTAATTCTGAATAATTGATTGATTGATTGATTGATTGGATGACTTTTAGTCTGAATATATCGTGAATCAGACTAGATGTTCCAACCACGTTGCTACATTATTGATCAACTGGACAACTTTTTGCCCAACCGCATTGGGACCATGTGATGCCAAAAACTCGGCACAGTTGTTACCAAAAAAGTAATTGAATAAATAAAAGGCTGCAAAAAGAAGATGGAACGCCGAGCGTCCCAGCGTGAATTAAAGGGTTAATAATCGCAAGTACGGCAGATAGTGGACAAGCAGAGATGCAGTTTGTCGGATATTCGAAGTTGAGAAAAGTATATAAACTAGCGAGAAAAACAAAGACAGAAAGCGGAAAGAATAAAAGAGAGGCGTCCTTGGCCAGAGGATATGTGTTTCTCGTGTAGGTAGCCAACTTTAGCGCCACTTTAGTGTTTGCAAGCGCTTGCCTTTGAGTTCACACTCTACGCTCTTATCTCCGTGCCTCTCTAGCTGCACCTGTCAACTTCAACTCTTGGCTTCAACTTTACTTTGTGAATTTTCAAAATAAACATTCCTCGGGGCAAAAATGAGGACGTACGCCACGTTCCTAGTATGACTGCATTTCCGAGACGAGAGAGGGAATTTCGCGGCATGCACGAATTATGCTTATTATTAGCTGATTGTACGGCGTGTGAAGTGAGCTTATCTTTTCCCTTGTGAAAATTCATCCGCAGACGTGGGTATTTCATTATTTTTTGGCTTCAATTTCGGTACGGTTAATTCTTTGCGAGCTTAAAAATGGGGGAAAAGAAAAATTAATAATAAAAAATCGCGAGCAATCGAGTTCCGATCACTTGAGGTTATGAATTCCCAAATTGATTTTCAACGAGGCCGCGGGTTTAGCTTCGATTGAATAAATTCTTCGAAATAGATCGTTATCGCATCAGCATTATTCGCAAAGCCGGATTACAGGACCAATTAACAAGTGCGTAATATCTTGCGGCTAATAACCCTGACCATCAAATATCCACTCGCGATCGGAAACTCATCCCATAAACATTAGGCCAGTGAGCCCGATAATTCACTCTCTACTGTTGGAAAGTATTCTCATGACGCCACAAACTGGCTGTCAGCGCCATTTTATCACCACATAACCTAAGTTTTTAATTTTCATGAAGGCAAATCGTAATTCTTGGGATTACCAATCACTTATGTCACATGAATTAACGAAACGTAATCAACTATATACCTGTTCTACCATCCACACGCGAAAAAACACTGTCAACGATCAGTTGTAAGCCTGGCTGCATTAGTTTGATGTTTTTCCACCAGATGGCGCGCTGCAAAGTGACAATCTCAATACATGACGTGTACGAATTCAACGTTAAAACGTTGACGATGGTTGCTGATATTATTTCCACTATCTTCGGGTTCGAATCCCAAATCGTTATCGGTCCCTAATTGCTTCATTGATTCAGAAATTTATGAATCTACGTAGCTCGCAATATTCTCCGCAAAGAGAGAGAGAGAGAGTTTCGGAGTCTAGAATAGACTCTAGGAAGTGGAATAGCATGTCGCTGACTCCGTTGGAATCCGGCTGCATGGCGATAAAATTAAGACAGTGAAAATATCGGGCGCTGTAACCTGAGGTACGGAAAAATCGACCGCAAAACTTTTGAGAACGATGAAAAGTTTCCGGGATTGGATATCCGGCGGGGGTGGGAGGAGGCTCGCGGTGCTTTTGTGTGCGCCCTGAAATCGTTGAGCAGAATCGGTGTATGTGTGTAAAAAGTTGAAAAGTGTCGTTCATAAGTCTGGCCATGAATTTTCGAACAGCTGCATGAAACATGGAGCCGGGATTCTTCCCGTGTGGAAACGGAGCCGTTCTCCGCGATACGAAGCGAGGCGATGCCACGCCTGATTGCCTGCGTTACGGATCAAGCAAAATTTTCACCGAGAGTTTTCAAAGTGTCATCTACAGAAGCTGGTCGTTGATTCGAAGTTGAACGAGTTTGAAAGCTGGCCTTTCACGGCACCGGCACACTACCGCCACCTTAACCGGCAGCCACTGCAACTTCCTCCGAGTTTTATCGGAAGGAATTATTATACTTTGCGTAGTTCAACATTTATACCGATTCCTTACCTACCTCCTTTTCTCTTCCCGACTTTGTCTCTATCCTTGCTCGACTCTTTTGTAAAAACTTTCCCATCCTTCCAGCTTATCTTTAATTCCCCATTGCCAGGAATCACGGGTCATTTACGTTTACGTATCACGTGGCAATTCCAATGCCGAAACCGTAATCACACTTTTATTGAGACTCGGGTTCACAATTCGAGAAATTAGGAAAAGCTTGAACATCGGAAGCTTTTTAACCTTTTGAAGCATAGGTTTTTCCGTGCGGTCAAATTCCTTGAAACTAGGTATATAAGGGTTCTGAAGGTCGCTGATTTCAAAAATGAGCACACGTCTGAGAAAAATTCAAAATTCAAAATGGCGGATCCAAATTGCCCGACTGAAGATGTGAAAGTGATCGGAATGGCGTGAAAATAAAAACCCAAGGGTTTTTTGGGTCACCAGATACGATTCCGCTGTCAGAATCACGATATCAAAGATGACGGATACAATATGGCGGACTGAGAATATTAAAATTGATCTCATTTGCTTGAACTTTGTTCCTCGGTAGTTTCTAAGAACACTGTTAAAGAATACGAATTTAGAATGACGAAATTCGATACAGCTGATTCATTTTGATGGTCAAAAAATGAAGAAAATTGATCGGATCTGCTCGAAATTTTCTACTTGAGGATTGTTGGGGTCGTTGACAATGAATTTACAATCGTAATAGCGACTTCCTTCATTAAAATGCACATAATGCATTCCGCATATTAAATTTTGTAATTTTGACGTCGAATTAGTTTTCGTCAACCCCGAAAACTCCCGAGTGACAAATTTCAAGCAAATCAGATCACTTTTCATGTTTTCAGTCCGCCATATTGGATCCGCTGTATCGAATTTTGAAATTTTGTCGTCGGCTTTGTTTTCAGTGACCCCAAAAACACAAGATTATCGAGCACTACTTTTCTAGTCCCCATAATCTTCCCACAATTACATTCATTGTGTAAAAACAGGCATTTTCAAGGTTTAGTTTATTTATCGCGCTCACTATATGTAAAAGCATCATAATCCCTCTTAAAACATCAACATTGACATCTTAAACGTCCAATTATCAAAAAGAAAAAAAATATATATATAAATATGACAGCGATATTTCAAAAATGGAATGTAAATCTTGAACAACCAATTCAAAAACGGTGTCTGATACACGAGATGCTGTGCCGCACAACGCAACTTCTGTCTAACTTCTTCGAAACTCCTGGAATTGTATACCTCGAGTATTTGTGTCTTGAAAACCAACACTGACCGGCTTGTCAATAATCTCGACTGCACGCTGAAACGAGTATTGAACATCGCCGCGCGGAGGAAACACTTTACAAAAATGCACAAACAAACTACGTAGCTGTAACTTTGGTCATAATGTAGGTGTAAAAAAAATGAAAAAAAAAATAAAGAAAAAGTACAAAACTGTCTATTTATGGCTACCGATTTATTCGCTATACCGGAGCCTCCGTGTTTGTTACATTTCGAAAAGTTTGTCGTGAATCCGAGACGAGAGATTTGGCTTGCAGACTCCGTTGAGTTTCTATGGTTCTTGAAGTGGGAATGGGAGACGGACGGGGGGGGGGGGGGGGGGAGGAGAGAGACAGCTTAGCATCGCTGTACATATGTATTCGAAAAAGCTTTGAAGCCAGGCTACCGGTGTTAAAACCTGTTCACATTTTAATGTAGCCCCCTGTATCTTTCCAAGAGATCCAAACCCGCCTCTCGAGGCTTTGAGTACACCGGGTTTTTCTGTTATTTCATTTTATTTGTTCATCCGCGTAAATCTGGACAAGTAAAATCCGACCCTCCCTCTCCGTGTATATCGGAGATGTGAAAATCCTCGGAGCGATATCTCGAGTCTGTTTCCAGTTCCGTGTCTGTGAGAGATTCGGGCAAAAAGTGTTGAGAGTACGTTTGAATGAGACGCTGTACGTTTAGTGGCTTCGAGGCTATCGAGAGCCTCTTGCATCTGGCGTTCCTACAATGTATACCAGTGCTTGTGGGAATATCGTCCGTGGTTCCTGGGCACCGTTTGTTACCATTTCTTGGTTGCCTGTCGTTTCAGTGCTTTCTGGTACCCGCGAAATCCTCACCGCAGAAGTTAACGTGTCTTTATATACCCTCGTAAAATGCGATGCGAAGCAAATGTTTTACAGGAACTGTTTCTACCAGTAACAGCAATACCGCAGCAAAGGATTTCAGGATGCACCTTAAAACATATTATATTATACCATATATAATAAACCGCGCCACGCTCATCTTTTCTTATTGCTATATTTCTTCTTTGCTTCTTCCCTTCTTTCAAATGATTTTCGAAGAGAAAATTGAAAAGCGTGGCACAAGCGTTGGTGATGAAGAGAAGAAAAAAAAAAAATTAAATAAATAAACGAAACCAGGTTCTTCAGTTTCCGTCTATATTATACGAACGTTACGAGATACAACGACAAAGTGAAAAACATTCGTGGAACATGAAAGGTAAAACTTGTAAGAAAGAAACGAGCAAACTTTCCCGCCTCACTTGTCACATTAACTCTGTTCGTGAAAAAGTGTGTGGACTGGCAAAGAGTGCATAATTAACTTCATTCAACAGCAGGAATTGTTCGTGCAATAAGTTTTGCGCAGAGTAACTTTATCGCAACCCTTTATTCAATTCAGTGGTAATATTAACTTGTCAGTGTTCGTTCTAATGCGGATCTGTGATGTAATTTCGTTTCGCGTAATAAAAATTATACCGTACGTCTCTATGACGTCGTTAATACGGCGGTTGTTACACCGCTCGTAAATCTATACACACATCCCTCTGTCTCTCTTTCTCTTTCCCTTTCACTGTACACCATAGAGAGTATGGTGAAGGAATTATTCCAATACAGAGAAACAGGTGCGGCGAAACTATCGCGCAGAATTAATCCTGGCGAAATTACCTTTCGAAAAAATAAACAAATAAATGAATAAATACTTAAAACGACTGTACGTGCGTTAATATCACTCAGGGCGTACGGCCAATTTTTTCCACCCACATTTCAAGGGAATCACTCCCCCGTACAACCCGCACAGACCTTTTTTCCCCGTCAACGAACTTTCCATCCGATGCACCGAGTAACGAAACGCGACAGACAGCCGAATGCACATCGATTTATCGGTTAAACAATTTCATTTGCAACGCAACCCCGACAAAGGAAACACAGGCAATTTCTTTATTTATTCGTCATCCAAGTAGCGGCGTCAGCAGAATCCTGGTTCACAGAATTCGATTTTCAGCTGCATGGATTCCACCACCCACAGAGAGGGTGGAAATTTTTGCTGGCCGTCCGAGTGACGGTTTAATCGTTAAAATCTCATCAATCGATTCTTTATTTTTCCCTCGTCTTCTCCTCTCTATCATCCCTCCCCCTCCCCCTCATCTATCTGCTCCAATTCATAGTCAACGGCTTCGTTAGCGCCGTTCACGTCATTACCGGTTCCGTGATGTGATGAAAAAAAGAAGAAAAAAGAAAAAAAAAAAATCAAAAAGACATTTAAAAGAAAAACGATTGTCTACGAATGGATTGTATTCGTAAAGGCGAGCGAGTCTCCGTGAAATGGATGACGGAAGAGAAGGGCCCGGGTTACATCACTTTGTATTAGTTTCATCCGCAGACCGTGCGAGTCGGAGGAAAGTTTCACTCTGTATTCTCGAGTCGAGTGTATCCGGATGAGATCAGGTATCTATTACACGGCGCGTGTAACTTCGCGTCAAGTTTTACACCGTTAAACATTATGTACGTACATACCCAGGTTGAGATGAGGCTTGCATGCAGCGGCTGAGCTACAAGTCGGCCCCTTATTCATATCTGCTCGTTTATATGCCGAGACGAGGGCCCACCTTTCATTTTGACTCCTCCGAGCAGTCAGCCGCGACAGTGAGAAGGATTGTTTGCAAATTACCGGCAGCGTGACCTTATACAGGTTCGAGTGAGTGGGTTGGTGTCGTGTGCCCGCGGGCCAGGCAGCGGGGATTCCCCTGCTTCGGAATTGTCTCATGAAAAAAGTATTCCTTCCCTCTTCATTCGAGACCACGTCTAATGGAATAAATTATTAACCGCTCTTTATCTCGCCCTCTTCCAACTCCCTCCCTCTACATTTCCTTTTCCTTTACTCTTCGACGTTGCACGGTTCGTACTTGCACAATTTAACCCAAAAACTGTAAGCAGTCAATTTTTTTTTTTTTTTAGCACAAAGATACAAAGATTCTTCACGTTTTCGGGGACAAATAATACAAGAGAGGTATACTAGTACCATTTTTTTTTTTTCAACAGAAAATATATTAAGTCTGACAAGATAAAATATGCATCGTAGATAATTTTTTCAGCGTGTGGTTTGCGTAGTGAAAAAAAACGTGCAGGTTAAGGTTTGCGAACACGGTTTTGTATTATTTTTACATCCCGTAAGTCGATTGTGAAGTTTTTTGTAAATATTGTTTCCTCTTCATTTTTTGAATTAGTTTTTGTTGGGTTCGGATAAATTAGATCGGGTGGAATTAGATTTGGTCAAGAGGGGTGGTCACCCTGTTGCGCCTGAGTTAACTTTGAATAGCTGCTATTGATAGGGGAAGGTTTCGAAATAACCTGCAACAATTATAAGATTAAAAGATAGTAAATTAATATTTATTTTAAGCTTTGCGATTCAAAGAACGGTCTGCAATTGTTCAAATTTTCAAAGTGCTAAAAATCGATAGTACTACAAAACGAAAATTCCAAGTGTACTGAATCTGACAACACTTGATTCTCCAGTTTCAGATAATGGACGACATCATAATGATGTGAAAAGTGCAGAATCTTCGAAATTCCGTGACTTACCGGTGGTGTCCTTAATGTGCACAATTGTAGACCATTTGTCGAATTTCAAAGATTGGAATAAAGATAATGCTAGTATCTTTTATCCGTGAAATCGTTGGTTATTTGCGAACCTTCCCGTATCAGGTTAGGTTTGGTGCACAAAGCGTTTCCAAGTGGACGCCGCAGTTCGTTAGGTTGCCTACAACTGAAAGGAAAGAATATCGGTAAAACAGACATACCGAGTCGTAATTACTTCAACGTGACTCCGGAACGTGATCACTGACCGCTTCGGCATGGATTATAAACAACGAAACAATTGCTTGGCTAAATATACACAACTTTGTGACACGAGCGGTAGCAGCTCACTCGGGAGAACTTTAAACACGCTGCCTATCGATAACTCGGTAGGTCTGTTTTACCGATATTTGTTCTCCTCGGCGGTAGGCAACCCAGCATACCGCGGCGTTTACTTGGAAACGCCCTATATAAGCTCACCTACCAAGCCTGAATCGAAATCCGTGAGATTTTATGCCTGGCGATGGGAAGGGAAAAGGCGGAGGGATGGTTAGTGTACTATGTATATCCCTCCTTTCCTCAGCCCCATCAAATCGCGCGTACAAAATGACGCCAATTTAGAAGGGTAGGGTCTACCTTCTGTCGACTATTGTATCGTTCCTAACGATCCACTCCGCAGGGCTTATACTTTCTCCCGTGAACACGCTTCCACTTCATACGATCTCTCTTTGTTCTTTTCTTTCTTCCTCCCTCTCGTTCCTTCTTCGTTTTCTTTTTTCCGTTCCGTCATTCCTCCTTATTTCCTCCACCTTCTACGATGCAGTTTTCGGAAATGGCTTCAACCCTACTCGCGCCACTTGGCCGAACAACCGAAATCACCCAATTAGGACGGAGAACCTCTGCATAGATGATGCCGCTGTACTTCTAGGTTAGGATTCGTCGAGGCCGAGAAACGTTTGTCGATCAATTACAACGCTCGATTTTTCTCTCGCTCAGGCAACTGACTAGTTTTTCGATGTAATTTCGGGAACTGAAAATCACCGGTACTCGGTTGCTGCACTTTCTGCCCCGATTAGTCAATCATTTCACAAAAGTAAAAGCAGCCAATATTCGGTGCCAAGTTTTTGCCTTCGCGAGACTGAACTTCGTTACGAACAAAGTTGTGACCGAGGGATTTCAGTCTTTGATATTCCCCAGCCAGCCTGCCTGCGGAAATGTCGACAACGCCGTGAGACTGCGGGAAGACGAGCAAAGTGCTATGGTAATAATGCATTTTTTCCTGACCCGACGCTTCATCCGGTGAATAATTTCGCTCGAGTTGAGTGTGTCGCAGTGATAGGATAGGCGGGTTGTTGGGTCGGGGCTTCGAGGTTTCAGGACCAACTGTATAGGTATCCATTACCTCCAATTCGGCGCCTTACACCCAGACTACTGGCTCAGGACTTGATCTGGCGTAGCCTTGTTGGACCCTTCCCTTGGTCATGTGTAGATATGTAGAAAACAATCTGCGATTTAACGTTTGCCAATAAGTTTCGAATAATCCGATTTCAATTTATTTAACGCACATCTACGCCCTGTAAAACCTCAAGAATCACTAATCACCAAATTCCGAAGAGATTCACTGTCGTGCATGTTGGTATCGACGGAGTAACACAAAGTGGTGAATTTTTGTGGAAAATTCTGGGGCGATGTTTGTTTCAAGTTGTTTCCTTGCATTTGTTTTTCTATCCACGAGGCTGAAAAGTCACGAGAATAAATCGTGTCTGAAACGGGGGGAGAAAAAAGAATAATTCTGGGTGAAGACGGCTATAATACATGGATCGAATGTGCAAAGGGCTAAAGAATTTAGCGAACCGTTGCATAGAATGAATAAAAGGGAGTGATAGAGGAATCTTTTGGAATGAAATCTTCGAGAATAAGGATTATTAATTGACGGAGATTTATAATGCCAGTGAGATAATTAGTAAGGAATAATTGTCTCAATGTCCCGGGGTGTTTCTCCCTGATCTTTACTTGCCGATTTATTTTTTTTTTTCCATCCCCGTTCCTTCCTTCCGCCGTTTTCATCATTTTTTTAATTTCATCCCTCGCCAAACGAGCCCGACGATTTTTAATTTGAAAATAATTTCCACCGCGAGAGATAACGCGCGGTGTGTACGGTGGAAGGAAAAGAAAGAAGAAGAAGAATTAGAAGAAGAAGAAAGAAAAAATTACGAAAGTATATACTTTTATGTGACATTTAACCAAAGCTCCTTCCTCCCTCTCCCCGCGAGCTCGCCTCACTCTCACACCGCGAAACTTAACCCCAAAGTTAACCAAAGTCAGCTTGATCTTTGCGGCCCTTCAAAAAAGGGTCGGTCCTTCTAGTCTCGGGATCCCCTGCAGACTCTGGGAAGTTGAAGCGTTAAGACCGAGTTAAAGGTGAATTTTCAAGAAGGGTAATCAGTGCTAACGCGTTATAGAAGGGCTCATTAGCGCTCCGAGTTAAATCCAGCTCGTAAAAAATGCATGAGCCCTGTGCCACGGAGCCCGATTTATAACGCGTGCATACTGCTTAGGACTCTCACCCCCCTCCCACCCTCTCTCTCTCTCTCTCTGTCTCTGTTAACCGTTCAGGACGATTTTCACGGTAAGAGACGTAAGAGACTGCAGGGTATATCAGCTGAAAGTTTCGGATGGAACGAGGCATCGCAAAGTGATCCTGATTTTAATTACAAATCAGCGTTTTCGCTCCTCCAAATATCTGTCTTCCTCTTCGCCTTCTTCCTCTTCCGATATTCAGAGAGCATACGTCACGATTGAGGATCGCGGATTGAGAAATTTCCTCTCCGTTTGCCGCGTGTTTCGTTGGTTTTCGTATGGAGCCGACTGCACGCGTAAAGGAAACGAGGGTATAATATAAGGTATCTGTTATACACCACCCTCGGTATTATTCGCACTAATTGAACCCTCCTCAAGGAGAGTAGAGAGGACAGCTGTGTGTAATGTTTTTTTTGCGCAGTGAGCGTGAAGAAAAAAAAAAAAAAATAAATAAATAAATAATGGAAAGGAAAAGGAGAAACAGAGAGAGAGAGAGAGAGAGAGTGGGCAAGGGGGGGGGGGGGGGGGGGATGAACAAAAAAATGAACACGGAAAGGAAACGAGAAATGTGCAGGGGAAATAAAATGAAAATTACCCGGGATGATGGCGAGTCTCTCTTTTCAGTACACAATTACCGTTTATAGCAACTCTCGGCAGGCGTTTTACGTTACACCGCGTGCAGGAGGTAAAAATGAATACTGCAGCTGTACGTATGTTATACACCCTGGTGGGTGTGATAATTACGCTCATTTTATGTACGCGTATGTATAGATATATATGTATACACACACACACGCGCACACACGTATGCCCGTGAACGGTGGAGACGAGGCACGAGTGTGTAATTTAAAGATGTAATTATTGTATGGAGATTGTACGGTTTTTATCACGCGAGTTTCAGGGGGTGCAACAACGAATCGAGCTGGGGAGGGAGGCAGCGCTCCTGTAATTTCACGTCAAACGTTTTAAAAGTTTGCCACTTAAACTTTTGTCTCTACGGCGAACCAACCGTCCGACGAATGAACGAAGCGAACAAACCAACGAGCCGCGGTGGCGACCATCGAGACCGTGTCCAGTTTCAAACAACTCGGTGGAAAATCACGATTAAGAGGAGTACCGTTTACCGAAAACTGTACGTACTTCAACCCTTCGAGGTGCGAGGCAGAGCCGAGTCGCGATATTCTTTTGGATAATCGACGATTCTGATTATAGGTAATGAATGACAGATGATTCGTTTTGAATAAACAGTAGTGTGTTCCAAGAATTTTTTTTTTTTTTTATCAAAACGCGCGTCAAAAGTACGGTAGATCATCTCAAACAGAATATCTCAGCCAAATATGAGCTCTTGATATTGATATTTGGAAGTGCGTATTTTATTTTTCTTCATTTAAATAAAACGTAAAAAAAAAAACGTCAAATTTTTTATTTTAATTTTTGGTTTTTTTTTTTTTATAAACAGCTTGACTTATAAACTGTCTAAACACAGATTCTTATAGGAAATATCACGCGCTATAAAAAAGTACTGAGATAGAAATTTACTAACTCTAACCGTTTAAGAGATGTTGATATCTGTTGATTGGTTAGTTATGAAAATTCTATCTCGGTACTTTTTCCTAGAGCGCGAAATTTCATAAAAGAATCTGTATTTAGATAGTTTATAAGTCAAGCCGTTTAGGAGAAAAAAAGAATATTCTAAAAATTTCCAATTTCTCTTTTACGTGTTATTTAAATGAGAACGGAAAAAATTAAACAAGTACGTCATATTTGGCATTCACCAATCAGCCATATTCAACGATACGGGCTATAAAATCTTGGAAGTATTTTGCAAAGTTAATATTCCGTTCGAATTTTCGTTGTAAATTGAAAAAATTTAGCCAATAAAAATATGTTAAAAATGAATTTGTGCGTAAAAATGACACTCGAGCCAGGAGTTACGCTCATCGGAGACTTTTACGAAAAATTTACTTTTCTACAATCACAAAACATTTCCAGGATCAATTCTGTAAAATTCAGTGTCGCTGATTTTGAGTGGTTACAATTTTCATCCCCATGTTACTTAATTGGGAAAACTCGAACTTTCGGGAGTACCTTTTAAAATTACGATATATTTTTAACACCTTTTTTTTCCGCTACATCAACTATTCGCAACCGATTCGCAGGGATGTCAAAATAGTCTGTCAGGTCCTGTTTGTTTGGTAAATTCGTCGTCTACAGTCGCTTGGCTCGGGTTCAATCGATTCATTGTCAGCTAACAATAAACGATGAAGCTTTTACCGAAATCGTTGTCACATGTACCTATATATATATATATATATGATATGTATACATATATATATGATATGTATGTGTATATATATATATATATATATATATATATATATATATATATATATATATATATATATATATGGTATATGATATATATATATGTGTGTGTGTGTGTGTGTGTATATACTATAAGAAAGCTCGGCGGAAGTGGCTGATGAAACCTGAAAAATCACTTCGGAGATAAATACGTCGTCAAAACGCGTCTAATGAATTATTGAGTACGGGGAAGAAGGGGGGGAAGACCAGCGAAGAAATGAGTGCGCTTCGCTGTTTGATACATTTCGATTCACTGTTTTCTTGCCTTTTCTTATATTCCCGGATATTATCATACTCGCGTATTTTTTTTTCCGCCGTTTTTTCACTTGATTGTTACTTTTTATTTATTTATTTATTTCTTTTTCGCACCTCGAGGCCATGCTGTTTTTTCAAATGGGAATAAATATTTTCGCATTTCGCCTGGATACATTCGCCCAAGGTACAAGCTACTTGGGGACAATGAATCTGGGACGGTTAATTTTTTACACTAGACAGTTATGTTGGCAACGCGGGGAAACCTGCAGCGCCACAGTCGGCCGAGCGCGAAACAAACTCAATCTCGATAAACGTAACATAACCCGTGACCGTCGAATTTAACCTAACAATACTTGCTGACGTGTCAATCCAACAAGTCATTATCACCGCTAGCGATAACGATTGGTAACAACGTTAGCTAATGCTTTTTGAAAAGATTATTGGCAAATCGATTAATTACCTGAAAATGGCAGGAATCCCATTCATAATTAAATCCTGATCAATTTATTCCGACTTTATTAAATATTAATTATTATTAATTTTTAATACACATTAACGTGTTCGATAAAACGTGAATTCATTACTCATTGAGTATTAAATACGTTATATATATTGTCTTTCTTCTTAAATACATGCAATGAACGTTATATTTGCTAAGATGTTATTACCGAGCAATTAATGCGTTATTAACATTAAATTTTATTGTTAAAATCTCAATCAAAAGAAAAAAAAAACAATTTTTCGTAGTGGTGTAATAACACTTTCGAATGTACATATTTTAATGGGAAAATTGAATATTTAGATTTTGAACAAAAATGATAATATTTTATAACCGATGTGCATCAATATCTGCCAACGCTTGCCTGGAATAAATACGTTCCATCTTCTTTTCCGAATCTATATTACATGTGTGATAATACGACGAGGGTGAATTATTCCATGCGGAAGACGTGGAAAAGGTCGAAATCAAGGGTAGAGAAAGAAATGAAGAAGCAAGGGAAGAGGGGGAGGCGAAAAAAGGGAGTGCAGAAGTAAAAAAAAAAAAAAAAAGAAAAAGAAAAAATAGAGAAGCGATAGAGCCGAGGCGGTTAATAATATATAAGTGGACTTTATATCCGAAGATCAATAACACACGAGGAGGCGAATCAATCGATCTGTACCTATATAAAGTATACAGCCTTCAAGCTTTCCCGCTGTAATAATAAACTTTTCGCGATTTCGCTTTAAAACTTGCTATTCCGTAGCAGTCGTCTTTTTTTATTTTTTTTTTCCTTCTTCTCGTTCTATATATATGCCTATCCTATATGCCTATCCTTTTCCATCGACTGTGTAAAATTCAAAGTTTGTTCATATCATACCGATGACGCGATATTTAGTCCGGGCGAAGCTTCGGCGGAGCTTGATGTAATGATAAAAAAAATTAAAATTAAAAGGCTTGGAGGAGTTTTTCCGTTTCTTTCTTTTTTTTTTAAATTTATTTATTTATTTATTATTTTATTTATTTTTTTTTTTTTTTTTTTTCTCCTTCACTTTTTTGCGCACAAGACCTTTCCAGGACGGAGAAAATTGAATTACGTACGCAGAAGCGAAAAAGTAAATTATCCAAGGTCGTCGCGGGTCAACGCCGTTCCGATAATCCTCCCATCTTGGACCAAATTAAATTTCACCTCAACAAGAGACAGTAATTATCGCGAGGTTTAATTGCCTCTGTAATAACGACGCGCGGGAGCGACGTGTATACGCGAGCGTCTCTCGTCTATATAGTTACACGGCGTCTTTAAATCGTTTTTCGACGTCGCTTTTGCAGACTTTTAATTACTCGTGAAAATTTCTAAATTCCTCAATTTCTACTCACCGACAAATCCGCCTGTGAAACAATATCCTCGTTGAAAACACCTATTGACGTTCGTCTTGTACCTTGTGTTGAAAAAATTATTCTCTTAAAAAAAAAAAAAGATACATTCTCGTCGAGTATTTTCGTTTTTCAAAAAAAAAACGAAGTCAGGGAATTGCAAACAACCTCATCCTTTGGAAACTATCCATTAATGCCGGAGTTTCGTCTGTAAATGACAAAAAATGAAAAAAAATTATAATGATAATAATAATAATGAAGTAACGAAAAAGAAAAATATTGCCGAGGTATGAAATAGACGGCAGTAATAAAGATTTACAAGGCCTGTCAGTAGATCGATATTACGAACGTTGGAGAGAGAAAAATCAATCTCGCATCTTAGAGAGCGATTTTGTTTATTTGATTCGATACGGGAGAGGTGAATGTGTAAAGATACTCCATAACTGTCCGATTCTCACCAATTATACAAATATTATTGATAAAGCGAGCGCCTGCTGCAGAGCCCGCGATCCATATTTTAACACAATATTTATAGCCAACTGCCAAATGGAGAATCGATTCTGTCCGAAGATATCGGCTTGTGTGATACGAGAGAAATCCGTTAACCTTTCACTCAAACTTATGACGAGTTGTGCTGTTCTTGATTTTTGGTAAAAAATTTACAATCAAACCATTCCCGCTGTATTTTATTATTTCCCATTAATCAAGTCTCGACGAGATTCAAGTGAAATGGTATCTCAACCGACTGAACGACAGCCATATTTTGATTTCACGAATTCAAGCGCGATAATAATTCACAATTAACATATCTCTCTTAACGTTGGCTAAGCTAGTCATCAACTGCATACTTCAATTAGCGAGGAAAAATTAGATTCTTCACACCATTTCGCCATTTTTCTCACGCACGTTTACTCATTCCGATTCTTTAGACATGGGCACGGATAAAAAATAAATAACTAACATCACAATAATTGTTGGCCGCCTATAAATATTTTCTGACCTCCTCCAGGTTTTGCCGCAATCTTTTTATTTTAGTATTTGATAGAAATTTTCCGAGTACCAACTTGAAAAAAAAAAAACCCCCTTCCTCTAGATTTTCGCGTAATCCATTTCATCTAAAATGCAGCAGAAGTAGAAAGATCGTTAAGGTGTGGTAAAAATCTCCGCGTAGAAATGTAACGCGTGGAAATAGAATTACTAGTCTCTCGGAGTAATGAATGCCGTTGGCGCGATTTATATATTCGCATAGATATATACATGCATACATACATACAGCAAAGGAAACGATTTTGCATTGCAAATATAAATCGAAATAATCAAATGCAATTCGTTAACGTTCGAGGACGATTCCCGTCCGCGGTAAACGGGAGTGATGGAAGGGAGGGGATTCACAGTTGATGTAAGGTATAGCAGGGTGCCAATTACCTTGTTAATACCGGGATTTACCGACGTTCGCATCAATTTTGTACCGACCGAGCGGTTCCGCAGCTCCGCGGCTTCGCTGCTGCTGCTGCAACGTTGCAATAGAGAGACGTTCGAATTTTGAAAAGTATATGCATAACGCTCCTATATATCTATATATATACGTATAGAAAATACCGGAGCTTGAAAAGAATGATGTATTCATAGAGGGTCGTTCGAGCCGAAGACTGTCCTATGAATATGCAGCCGTCGGACGAACAAGGGTCTCGTTTTCCCCGCCGCGCGGTGCGAGATATAAAGAGAGAATATGTAAAGAGAGGTGGGCGGAGTTTCCTGTCAAAGATGGAAAGTGAAACGTTCTTTATTCCTCTGGATGAATAGCTATGTATTCGATATCGTCGTTTCTGCGTCGTTCTTTCGTTGACTCGTGTGGACGAACGGTTACCGAAAAACGGTCGGAGGATGCACGATATTGAGATCTCTGATTATACCGAAGTTAGTAATTTCAATTTGCAGTTTGGCGAACGTGGAGGATATTTACAGGAAGACGTCGCTGAATTTAGTCGTTTTCGATTTTGTTTATTAGTAGAATATTTTTTGCGTTGCTTGATAATAAAGTAGAAACAAAAGAATGTTCGACGGTGTTTCTTTTTTTTGTATCTCACTGTGTTTTGAAGCTATTTTCAAGTTGAAAGAAGGGATAAAATTTTTATTACCACGGAAATAGCTTAGAAAAAAAAAAAAAGAAAAGTAAGAAATTCGTTCCAGCAAAATTTGTAGAAAATAATAAAACGAACAATCGTAGCGTGAAATCAAAAAAATTAGTTAAATTTTTAACAACCTTGAAGCGATTTGAAATCAAGTATTGATAACCAATGATTTTTTTTTTTTTAGTTACAACTCCATTTTTTTACAACTCTAAAGTACAATAATTTGATTAATGATCAAAGTAGGATCATCTCGTAATAAAATGAATAAAACTGTTGTCATTTTTTGACAAACCAATTCTGTTTCCGTAAAATTCATTCCTGCACATCAGGATTCTTTGATCGAAGAATGAAGCTCATTTAACGAAAGAAATCATTCGACCATTTCATCCGAAATCAGACAGGCAACTGGTAAAAGTTGCGTGACTCCTGATTTCCTCATGATTTCTTAAAATGCTTAAGGAGTCATCTGGGAATCACAAAAAACTCACGTGATTTCGTAAATCGGTGGAAATCACTCATCCCCTTTCCAAGCAAGCATTTAACCAACGTCTACGTACCAAAAAAATTTTAAGTTTTCACGAAAATGTTTACGAGAGAATAAAAGAATGATACTAATTTCTTGAATAATCTATGTTATTAATCGAGAGAGCCGCGTATCCCTGATCGTAAATTAATTATTGTTAATCTATCGATATTAATTTCTTCACGGTCTAGAAACGAATGATTTCTAAAATTTAGAAATCACTGGCAATCTCGTTGATTCGAAAATCACAAGAAATCGAGCAGCTATTTTGCGAGTTTTGCAACCCCTCGCTAGCGACACGAGGCCGAATGGACGTCTCATGTAGCCATGAGTTATTCATCTTGGGTAATGGGAGGTGGGCTTCGGATGTTAAGAGTGAGGAACACGCGGAGCGTGGATCATCCGTAGGTCTGTAGGTAGGCACACACATACATGCATACATTGCACGTTGACACTCCTCGCCCGTAATACGTCTCCGCCTAATTCCACTAATTCCAAGTGTCTTATATAACAGATAACTAGGAGTACAAGACAGAGGTGTATTATACAGACCTGTATATGCGTACATCAGAATAACTGTGTATTCGGGCGATCACGCGGATCAACCCCTCGGGTGATTATTTTCCCTGACGCGTGTTCTCCAACAACGTTGTCAGTTTAACACGAGCCTCGGCGCATTATTTAGATCTTATCGGCAGGTCTGCGTGCCCGCGAATCAACGAATAATTACCTGCCTAGGTCGTTCTATAGACCTACATATTTTATAACCTACCTGTCGCTTGTCTACGATGCCTCGTCACCGACGCAAACAATAATTGAGTAAGCTTGTATACAAGCGTAATTACAAACACACGAATCTATGTACATTGGGATGCTCCTTATTTTGGTTGTTGAAGAATTTCTTTTAGTCCCATCGTCCAAACCAACTTCAAATCATTCGAAAACGATTGAATAATTTTTCCTGATTTTTACCTCAACTCTAAGATACACGGAGAAAATACATGCTTCGGTATGTGAAGTTTATGGCTTTAGATAATGTATGTATGTGACTATTCGCGCTTAAATTACGTAATAATGAGTCAAATACTTTCATTTGAGTAAAAAATTAAAATTCACCTACGTTCACGAAACACCAACCTTGGCAACTTTAAAGCGGGGTCGTTAACGACCCCGTACATTAGTTCTGGGGTTAAATTTCAGCAGACGATGGACCGTGCAGTCGTTACGAATTCACCCTGTATATATATATATATATATATATATATATATATACATATACATATATATGTATACATACCGCGAGAGATGATCTCTTGGAATTTTTATCTTGGTCAAATCATCCACATTTCGCGCACTTAATGCCGCACATTGTTTGTTCCTGATACTTATCTTGCTGCTCGCTTGTTTGGTTTTCCATTTCACTAATAACTTTGTCAACTTTGGCAAACGACCGAATGCATTTGCGTTGTATACACAGGTATAGGTAGACACACACACACACACACACACTGACGCACCCTCGCAAAGAGCTTTCGAGGAGTGAAATTTAAGCTGCTTTTAAAGTACTACTCAACCGCTACCCGTGTCCTGAGGCAGCCGGCACTGCAACCGTTGCCGAGAACTTTCCGTAAACTAAGTTTTAAATGTTTATTTAAAACCGCCACAGTTCAGTTTTGCCTTGAATACCTTTCAATACATTCGGCCGGCATAGCAGCCGGCTAATGCCTTCTCGAGGAACGAACTTGCTGCTCTCAAATGGATTTCACAACTTGGATAGGTATACGAGTATACCGGCATTTCCCGATCGAAGATGGTACCTGTAACCTCTCCGTTTTCCCACCTCGGAGTTGAACGAAGACGTTGTTATTCCACGAGAATTTATTAAACGCAAAGCGAATTTGAACTAGATATTCAGAAAAAAACGCGTCCGAGAAAGCACTCGAAACTTGCGCATAACGAGTAAAAAGCAGAAAACACTGGAGAGCAAGTCGAAAATTTGTGTAACGATTCGTTAGACGGGTGAACAATGGCGGGATTCGTGAGTTCGAACCGTCAACCGATCCTGCAGCTAACCTCAAATTCGATGGAATCTCGGTATTGTCCGGAGCCTTTGACGAGTCGTCCCGTTGAGGGGTTGAAATAATCGGATCGTTCTCTCACGATGGAATTGAATGGCGGTGGGGCGCAAGGAAAAAAAAAACGTCACATTAACCTCGTGACTTTGACGGAGAAGGTAGCTTATCATCGATGAGGCTTGGACAAAGAGTAAGAGGAGAAAATTTCGGGGTCTGCAGGGCGAGCGATCAAGGGCAATAAACACGCGCCAGGAGTAAAATGGTGTTTGTTTTTGCGAAGAGTTGGAGAATGCGGGTTGCCGGGAGTTTTCGATGTCCCCCGGGACCGACGGGACTGATAACGTGCATTAGCCGATACTGAAATATTGTCCCGTCTCTCGGGGAACGAAGGAAAGAGACAACTTGTTACTTTTCTTATACCAATAAGATATCCGTACCGCGGCTTCGGAACTCGCCAGGGGAACTCAACCTCATAACCTATAACTCGAGAGTTACGTTGCTTGAACGGAGTTGGCACAGGACATTGGAGATCGCGATGCAGATTGCAGGTCACGGCCCAATCACGAGTTTCGCAGACCATTCGACATGCGAATCGTTCGAAATTTGAATACGGCGAGTTGTACCCATCGCTTCGGTATTGAGAAAAATTATTTCAAGGGTTGCAGGCGGTTGGGATTATTCAAAAATTCGATTATCAAAAAATTTTTTCATTCTATTCTCGCAATGTACGTATATTCAAGTACATACACAGAAAATTTCGATCCTTGATCAATTTTATACTAGAAAACCGATTTTCAAACGCATAGTACAAAAAACCTCTGCCTAATCAGAAATATCCAAATTCAAGTAAAAAGTGTGGAAAAAATGAAAAATGACTTTGGCTCAGCCAATACATTTTTTTCGGGATCTAATATTTTGTCCAGTCCAGTGTAAAAGGGGTCCGTGAAAATCTTTCCATCCGCGCTTTCGAGTCTTCTACAGTTCACGTGACGCCGATTTCCTCCCCGTATGAATTTGGCGTGGACCGAAGTTATTATAAAAAGAATCCAGGACGATCGTTTTTCCAGTAACTTACCGAGTGAGATTATCTAGGGTAGGAGAGGGAGGAAGAAGAGGAGGAGGCAGGGATGCATCAGCGACAGTCGATACGTATGTGAAACGGAATGGGGGCAGTAAAAAGAAGTCCTCGAGTGACTCGGACGAGCATTGAAACTCCTTTCGGCGAGACTTTATCAAGTCATTCTCTAAAACATATTGGACGTGGATCGTTTAGGAGCGTGAAGGAGGAGGACGAAGCGGATTGGGAAGACCGAAAAACTGCGTCTCCTTTTTGTTGTTGTAAGACTTTCAAAGAATTTCCATCGAGTTCGCAATCCCGACTCAATACCTTATACCCACTCTGTTTCTTAATTAATTTCTCGAGTGGCCTCCTTCGGGTTCACCGGAGCTTTGAAATAAAAGAAGCTCGCCTTCCGAGAAGCTCTTTCTCTACAACCCACCTCTAGTTGGTCACCAGATATCCCCGACGTTAATCTCCCTGTACTACGTCTCTTCGCGAGAAATTCTCCCGAGGAAGCAGAAATGAAACATCCGACGCACCTGCAACCTTTCATCTGACAACTGCGAGTCCACTGTTCGCTCAGACTACGTACACCATCCACTCGGATCGTGATTCAATTTAGAAATCGTCCACGAATAAGGGTTGACCTCGTTCCGACGAGTAGTGTCCATCTCTTTCAGAGCCCTGTAAATATCTAGAAAAACAACATGTTTCAATTCACTGGTCTGTCCGTACTCGTTTCGTTTCATAGCTGCAGATTCTTCTCACTTATAAATGAATATTATGATTGAATTTACCTAAATCTGTAGCACGTGCGACTTCATCTTTATAATTTATAACATCGTAGATAAAACCTTGAATATATGTACCATTCCACGCATCTTATCTCGTCAAATACAATGGAACCAGCTCATTTTATTATAAAATCAAAGAATATTATGGTCAATGAATTTTTCATGGAGTAAAGCAAAAAAAAAAAACCACCCCTGCGAACGTAGGCGGGACTCGACATTTTCAGATGCAGAGATAATCTCGACTTCGCGCCGTTCAATTTTTCACCCCGATTTCAGGCGTTATCTCGGTAACCCGAACCACTGCTCTCGCGCTCCGCAGTCCTGCCCGATCATGTGTACTTTGCAGGGCTGGAGGGTCGCGTGCAGAAGCACGCCTTGAGCAGGCCCTTTATCCGAATGCGGGTCATCAGTCCGTTTTAAAGCGAGCCGGGCGATACGGTTTGGGCCAGTGCTGCACCGGCTCACCAACACACTTTGGGAAACCGACCGGGCTGCGGAATCGATAGACGAAATATAGTGCCGGGAGGCAACGCCGGTGTGTCCCACAGTGCCCACGGGACATTCGCCACACAAATTACCATATCTCGCCTTCCTATTGCGCCGGAGTAATTCCACCGGAGGCTCGCACCGTTCTGCACGCAGTCCAGAACCGGATTATTGCTGGTGCTGCTTGCTGTTTCGATTGTTCGCATTTGAAGAATGATTTTTCAGTAGACATACAAGGATACACGGAAGTCCAAAATGCTGAACTAATAACACCTAAGCAGGAACAGGTCGTCAAAATTTCCTGAGGATGGTCGGCAGGGCCCGGCCGAAACGTCGAAAACGCAAACATGTTCGTTTTCCCAACGATTAAATTTTTCCATTTACCTGACCGGAATTTCGACTAAACTTTCTTCATTCTTCAATCTACCTCCTGGTCACTAATACTTCACAAAACATACAAGGAGAGTTCTGAATACAGATCCGGTTACCGACATTTTATCGACACTTTTAACCGCTTCACAGTTTAGACACAAATCCTTTTTTTCGGGTGCGGGTTATTCCCACTCTGGTTGACGTTGAGCTACTGGAATTTTTTCCGATGATGACCAAGAAAGTTAACCAGAGTGGAGATAATACATACCTGAAGAAAAGGGTCTGTGTCTGAGCTGTAAAGTCGGTATCGGGAGCTGTAAAGTCGGTATCGGGATCTGTAAAGTCGGTATCGGGATCTGTATCCAGAACTCTCCTTGTACGTCTACTTTCTTTCGATCGATTTCCTGTGCTGCCACTCTGGTAGTTGAGAATCTAGCAGCTCTGTGAAAAAAAAAATGTACTAAATAGGTAGTAGAACCATAACTTCAGCGTGACAAGATGTCAAAATATCGATGCTTTAGATTAAAATAATAACTCGAGGTTATAGGCTAGAAACATCACCAATGACGTGATGAACATGGCGCGAAAGAGACAGTTTCAAACGGTCCTGATTTTTAAATCGTCGTTATATTACGCATGCATGATATGCGACAATGTAATACATACACTTCTCTAATTGTTATTTATAAACCGAGTTATCATTTGAAAGTATAAAAAAATGAAATTTCGTGGTGAACCCACCCAATTATGAAGGAACCGGAGTTAAACTCGACGGCAATTGAGCTTTTGTATCAGGGAAAGGCGGGGCGACGTTTCGGACGTAAATCATTCAGATTAGCTTACTCCGGTTGTATGCCTACCAGCTGATGGGAGATCGGCCTAATCTCACGCATTGGCGTCGTTTGTTCTCAATTTTTATTTTTTCACATCTTCTTCTTGATCTGTTACTGTGCTGATTTTCATATCGGGACAATTCAATACTGCTCAATTACACTTAGGGAAATGATTGACTTTGAAAATTTGGTATTCGTTGGATCCTCACGTTCCCTGAAGTCTCGGGGAATCACCTCCGACCACTTTTAGATGGACGTTTGGATTTATGATCGTTTTTAGTCTGACAATATCTCAAAAAAAAAAAAAACAAACCGATTTTAATGATTTTGGTTTGCTTTTCACTGAGAACTGATTAAATATCAAACAAAATAAACCGAGCCATTCCCTTAAGTTTTTCGAGACTAAAAATCTTTGCTGTTCGAGACTTTCATTGTTTTGAATACCGGGAATAAGAGGAATTTCCAAGATTGGTCTCTTTAGGCAAGATGATTTTTCTAGTTTTTTTTTTTTGTAACAGGTCACTGGTTTCTGAGGTGCGAAATTGTCAGTCCTTTTCGATGTTGGCGCGGCGGTTGCGAGGATGAGGAAATTAGGTTTTAATTAATTTAAACAGAAATTGGCATCACGCTAGAGCCGCCGAGTCCATTCATCTTGCACGTAGCTGGGTAGCTGAGCATTTATCAACCTGGTGTAGGTACTCGACAGTGTGAGCCCTGCTAGAGCGGTAGAAACGGAACGGGGAGGAGGAACAGAAGCGTCTTCGAGCTGTAGAGCGACCAATTGAATTCATCCCCTGAGTGTAAATTCACTGCCATGCCGGCAGGATTCACCGGGTTTCCTGAGAAAATAGGATCAAGGAAATGTAGACTCTCTGCTCTCTGCTCTCTGCTCTTCCCGCCTGTCTTCCATGACTCGAAAGTGTCCCGCAATTCCGTTCAAGTCTCGTGTCGAGCATGGGGAGCGAAAAAATGCGCTTTATAATACGAGTAAATCTAAAAAGGCTGAAATCGAATGCGGGTGGAAATGTAGAAAGTTTGGAAAGGATAACGAGTAAAGGGTCACGATATCAGAATCATCAATAAAATCCGGTTCACAGAATCCACGAAGTGTAGAAAGTATAGAAAGATATTGGAAAATCAATGTGTAGAAAACCGTGATATACGTATAATCGTCTGAATGAATAAGCATATACCAGAATTCAGACGATTCTCAGGCTTCGTACGCTTTTTGGAATATAAAATTTCCTGACTTTTCCAGGTATTCCAGCCTGAAAAAATAGGATTATTTCAGTAACCTTTCAAGAAATATGCTGCTGATTAATGACAATTTCTTTTTACAGATTAATACCTTCAATATTACCTGGTAACTAACTTACTGCTTCAATATCAATTTACAAACAACAGCCTGTAATTTTTCGTAAAAAAAAGAAAAAACGAAAGAAGATTTTTGGTTTTGACTAATATACATAGAATGTATGAAGTGGTGCAATGAAACAAAATTTGAAGTACAATTTTTCTTCTTATTTTCAAGATCGATAGTACTTACTATAAAAACGAGTTCGTTTCTTCGAAACAGTGAAAATTCCAGGCTTATTTTTGAAATTCCCTGACTTTTCCCAGTTTTTGCTGTGCATCCGAGCCCTGATTGTATACACTCTACTTTTCTGTACGTTATTCTTCTACGTTTCTACTTTTCTAAGGTGCGAATGTCTACGTTCTTAAAACTTTGTCAAAAAGATATTCGTATTTTTTAAATTCGACTTTGTGCGTCTTCTATTTTCCCGCATACTATTGCATGGAAGTTGGGTAGTGGTGGAGAAGAGATTTCACAGAACAATTTTATTCTCTCGTCGTCCCACATACATTTTTATTTTGAACCGTTGAAATCCGACCAAACGCCACGTTTGAAAAACAGAAGATACACAAACAAACAAAATGGTGGGTAGTGCAGGACAATGGCGAGAAGAGAATTCTTTCGCAAACATCAAAAATGGCATTCTTGTTATTTCGGATCAGCGGGTATCAAAGATTCCAGGCTGGCATGAAACGTCGGATGCCATAGCTTTAAAAATGCGTTTTTGACGAAAAGCTCGCCTCGCCTCTCGCTTTTCGTTCGCGGAATTAAATTCAGTCTCGCTGCTGTTGCTGCCCCCGCGCGTGTTTCCACTTATTTGAGAAATACATCTTTGATCAAGTCTTGTCCTCACTTTGAAGATGAAACCCACGCGTACATCTCACTCTGACCACGGGCAGACACACAAGCGTTGTACGTTCGATAAGCAAGCTTTCGGAAATCGGACGGGCAGAGAAAATTTGATGGATTTCCTCTCAGACTTTGTCTCTCCGTGCGGAAATAAATTTCATTCCGTTCCCGATCCCCGATGGGATCCCCCCTCACCTCTGCAGAATCGAACCCTGCAGTCCAGTACGTATTTATTCAAAACCAAATATATACGTGTTATACCTAGTATGAATAAATTCAAACCTTCGGGAGACTGAATCAAACGGTCATTGCAGCGTTTTGATTGACTTTACGTATACCGATTTCCACAGACAAAAAAACTTCTCTCATCGATTGATCAAAGTTACGAAACGTGCCCCCAATCGAAAACAATAATAAATGACGGTGAAAAAAAAAAAAGCGAAAAAACCTCCGCCTGTGTTTACAACTGTTCATTATTCCGCCGACCGTTGCAAGGGATTCAAAATATTAGTTTTTTGCTCGTCTCGATGCGTGAGATATTCGTTTTATTCATTCTGTTTCCTTTTTTCTTCGCTTCTTTGACCTCTTTTCCAATTTATCGTCGGAATATTCCGTACCTGATTACAATGCCAAGGTGAATTCTTTTTCTCGACGTCGAGCTGGAGAAAAAGACGGTAAAAGAAGGAAGAAGGGGTGTAAATAATTTGTACTGTAGATATATCCTCGTCGGCGCTGATTCAACGAGACTCCCTGACGAGAATCAAAAAGTAATTGTCATTCTTTGATTGGTGCCGAGAATCCGTGGCCATGGATCAACGGAAGAGTCGTTGGAGGGAATTCTTCCGAGGGACCGACTCTAATTGATTGCACCCTCAAGACAGGTCCACCACATTAATCAAATTAAACCCTTAATTTACGGTGAATTTCTTTTTTTCTTCATCTCTCTCCCTCTCTCTCTCTCCCTCTCACTCTCTCTCTCTCACACTCCCTCTCTCTTTTTCTTTCTTTTTCGTGTTTTTTCTTCAGAGACAAGCCAACGACCAATAAAAAATGTCGACCTCGGCAACGAATGACGTCAACCCACTGATAACGGGGTCTACCGGCGATTGTTGGAACCCCAGAAAGATTAACTGCCGCAGAAACGACGCTCCCGCTCTTTTCAAATTCCTAGCAGAGCTCGTTCCCTCCTTTTCCTCTCTTACACGAACGATTGTGAAACTTGCTGATCGTCATGGGCGCCCATGCTCCAGGTTTTGGCTCCCCGATCAATGACGATTCCCAACCGGGTTTTTCAGGGGACGCGTATCTGCGTGAAAAAAGACTGCAACTTTTCTTTTTCACACGGCGTGAAATTTTAACTTTTAATATAAAGTTTCCCATAAACCGAGTATTTTCGTATTTGTTTTCATTATTACGGGGTATTCGGTACGGTTTTGAGTATTCCCTTTCAAAAAACGATTTCGCGACTTTTTCTTCCTCTTACAACAGAGTGAATTCATAACCCTTCGTTGGCGACCTAGGACTAATTCATCAACTCGTATTGTCACTAAAATAATCGCTCGGCTCGATTTCTTATTGTTTAATAATTTTTATTCATTGCATGACTAAATATTTCATTAATCTGACTGTCGGAATAATAAAAAGAGAAACTAGCTTTCATAATTTTTTAATGATTTTTACCTACTTTTCCAGGGTAACCAACCGCCTCTAACCTGAAAAATTTCGACAGTTCTGAATTGAGCTCAGCTGCGACTGATAACTGCCAACATTTTTGAGGTTACATACATCTTCTAAATTTCTTACGGTTGGTCACCCTGGTAAACAGCTGCTCTCCGAACGTAGCGCATGCGCATTAAATTGCAGTCATTGGGATTAACTCCGTATATAACCTCATCACGTCACAGCTATCTTGAATAGTTATCATACAATTTTTAACTTCACGATTCTGCGTGTCAAATTAAGCCACTTATTTGCAAAAACAAAGATGAAGTAAACGCAAAAACTGATAGTAAAGATGTCGGTATTCAACATGTGAAACTTATTTCTTACATTAAATTCTCCGAGATGATCAATTATCATCCAAAATATTCTGAGATGTAAGCAAGTGTCATTACCTGATAGTCAATCGTGAGATCGGATATCAGATGTAACCAACCTTATTTGAAAGCAAAGAGCTTTTTGAAGAGCACAAATACGAAACGTCATTTAACCCAATATCTAAAATCACACCATAATCTATAAAACAAAGATGTGCAGTAAAAATATTTGCTATACAAAACATTGTATACGGTCAAACGTCTCCGTCGAAAAAGTTTTTGCTTTTATATGTCCGTTGCAACGTTTCACCATTTTATCTTCAACGTATAACCTGCAGCTGCGTCGCGAAGTCGGCCGTAAATTGAATACTCAACGGTGATTTGGGGTCGTTGACTAGGTCACTCTAACGAACCGAGATTTCTAGGTTATCCTTTCGACGACTCGCGCATGAATGAATGCAAGCAATTTGTGCAGCCGCGTCTCGTGGCGCTGCACGTTCAATCAGACTAATTTCTTCACCGGGATGTCGTTAAGCTGCAGCGTTACGAAAAGAGGGTGTCTCGTCCCTAGTTTTTTTATTTTCTCTCCTCCTCCTCCTCCCCCCCGTCCACCGCCCTGTTCATCCATCGTTGCGCAACTCGTCTCGTTAGACACTCGAAACGCACACCCTGCATCCATTGTCAAAGGGGACGGATCCCATCATTTAGCTAATAGATGCGGTACGTCCAACAAAGATTTCGCAGCGAAGAGCTGCGAAGGAGATTTAAGGGGGGGGGGGGGAAAAAAGATACATTTCCTCTGAATAAATAACGAACAGCTTTCACACCCTTCATCTTTTCTGCCTATATCTCCACTGGCGCTTAATGATCTAGAAGTAAATTTGAAGCTCGGATAATACAAGCTGCCTAATGTCTGCAGGAATGGACTTTACTGTGTGAATTGGCGGAACAAAATAGTTGGCCAAGTTTCAATTCTACACTACGAAGCATTATTGCTGACTCAATTTCACGTAAATATTCGTTAGAAAGTCTGCCAGAAATAACGTGATAGGTACTCCGTTATATCCAATATCAACTGATTTTTGATTTCTTTATAACGGTTTGGGTGCATTTTGATGTTTTCGTGGGGTTTAAAACACAGTACCTGATAACATCAATTGGAAAATTGGGAGTGTATCAGACTGGAATTAAGTAATAATATATTATATATAATATCTCACGCTTATTGCATTAGACGCGATTTATTATCACGTTATGGTTCGTCCAGATTTACTTAGAATTTCGCAAAAACTCGAGTTTTACATTTAGCAAACAAAATGTAGGTATATATGATAAATTGATCGGAATCAAAGTCTTCTTTTTGTTGAAAATTCCGTTAAAACCAATCAGGGATGAGAAAAGAAGATAAAAAAAAAAAAAAAAACAGCATCTCTAGACTGATTACCGAGAGTCTGACTCAGCCGAAGATATATGTATATATAAATCTGTATAATATATAATATAAGTATATTGACTCGTTGAAATAAACTGATGAGATTTGTTTCGGTGAATTTTTTTCATCCCAAAGTAGAGACGGGATTGTGAAGCGGAGGGGCAGTCGATTTAAATAAAGAAGATAATGATACATACGTTTATATAATATATCGAAAGGGATTATCCTTTTGTCGTTACAGATGCGGAGTGTGAGGGGGGAGGGGAAGGGGCAGATGGGTGCCTTTCGCCTTTAGAAGCCCGGTGCTCTATATCTGCAAGTCAAAGAATCCAATTTGTCCCATTGGATGTCCAATAAATTTGTGTCCTTTGACGAGGGACGTACGTCAAAATGTATCTGGGACTTGAACGAACATCTACGTACACGCATACGTACACGCTACGGTAATGCAGCTCTACCAGATTTTTAGCGAAGAAATTTCAACGAACCGCATGCACTCCAAAGGGAAACCCAGTTATCCGTACCGCAGTGCCTGAACGAATCGGCAGGCGCAGTTCGAAAGGGGAATCAGGAGAATGAAAACTCGAACAGAGAATCGATTCTCGCATTACGTGGAAAGTGGTGAAATCAGTTTTTAAACTAGTAATTATTGACCAAGATTTGACTGACAATGAGCCGTGATCAAATCTTTTACGCTCTGAATTTTTTTGGGGGTAAAATGTTACGATTTTGAAGAGAAAACGGAGCTACTCCAACAGGAGTGATATTTGACCTGAAAAAAAATTTGAAGCTACCTCTGGTTTTCTATTATATGTGTATTTCATCTAAATTTTTTTCAGTGAAATTTCACCCCTGCCAGACGGAGTGTCTCAATTTTCGATCTAAAAAATTTAGACTGATGGAAAAGTTACCGTAAACGTTGGGTTAAGTTAGGTTAGGTTAGGTTAGGTTAGGAAATTTCATCCCTCACAGTCTCAGTGTCTCAATGTTCACTGGAAAAAATTTAGACAGACGTAAAATTTGGATGTAAACTGTAGGTTTTTGGAGAAAAAAAAGTCAATGACATACCAGACACGAGTTGAAATTCCGTCACGTTACTCCGAGATCGCGGTTTGAAAATTTTTGTCTATCGCGTATGGATGCGTGTGTATCCGTCTCTGTCGAGTGGCGCAACGTTCTGAGGGAATAAGAAAAATGTAACACCGTCTGATATCCGGTACGTGTCAGAGAAGATGGCCGTGAGCGGAGGCGGGGAGGGAGATGCGAGGATTTCAAAAATATTCATTTTAATGGTTGACATAGCGGGGATATTGGTTACCGCTGGGACCAGCTACGTGGGCGGAATAGCCGATGCGATTTCCCTGGGAGTTCGCCGGGCGTCGCGACGCGCGATTTCGAATTTCAGGGAGAAACTAAACGCCCTAATACTCTCCGTGAGCAACGGTAACGATACGACATTCCACGGTATACTTAATTAGCCGAAATATCAAAGGGTGGGAGGGAGGGGCTTGAGAAACTGCCGGGAGAACGATCGGCATTTATCTCGGGGCAAAGTCAGCGGTAATAAAAGCTCGACGCCTATCTCAAGCCGCGCAGCGAGAATCGCGAAATCGCTGAAACTGGAAACATGTCAGAATTCGAATACAGTAAAACTTACGATTATATCTTTCCGTATGCAAAATTTTCCACCCAGTCAGCGACCAACTCAAACATAGAAGGAATATTCAAATGCTGATTGTAATACGGTAACCAACCGGAGAACTACTCTCGAGAGACTTGTTTTGAATAAGAAACGCATTTTGGGAAATTAGGTATCACTGAAAAGCAGGGCACGGATTCGACATTTTTTAACAAAAAAAGAAAAAAAAAACATCAGGACGACCAATGGTCTAAAAATATACCCAAATGAGTGTGCCAAGTAGTACATTCCCGCACTAGTGTCCTCGAAAATCAAATTTCGCACACTCAGTTAGGAAAAATAGTATCCGCAACACGGGCGGGAATCACCTGTTTTATGCACTAGTTGCGGAATCTACCATTACTTGAAAGCTATAATATTGAGGTTATATTGCGTGATTTGTGGAAAATGTTTCACGATATTGGACCAGTTTCAAAGTTTGGGGTACTCAACCAGTTTTCGAACGAGTTTTCTTGGATGATTCCCGACGTACCGGCAATCATTATTCACCTTAATTTAATTTTCAAAAATGTATTATTTTGATAGCATCTGAGCCTTCTGACGCTGCTCACAAAACTCGCCCATTCCTGATGCGTCGGCAACTTAAATGCATAGAAAAACGTTTCAACGAGGTTTTTGAAATTCACCTGCTATAGTTTTATCGGTGGGTTTTTTACTGTTGGAAACAAAAAAAATAAAAAAATTACGCGGTCCCTTTTGCATCCCAAAATCGAGTTACGCTGATTGTCAGCGTTCAATATTTGCTCCGATTGAAATTCGTCCTGATCCTTGCTCCTGCAGTCGAATGAATTGAGCCAAGCTTTGCGGGAGAATGGATTTCCAACTCGGGGTAAACCGCATGCCATAAATGTGAATAAACGTTTTTATTTGTGTTACTGTGAGATGTTTTCCTTCCCTTTTCTCTTACTTACTCTCTGTCTTTCTCTCTTCCTTTTCTTTCGCGCTTTCTTCATCGACATCAAGTCGATCCTTGGGTAAATTTAAACGAAACGAAAATTTTGCCCCAAATCACGTTTTACGTTTAAAACCGAGATATTTTCATTCAAACTGACTTGTCTCTCGCTTGCTTGCCAAACTCTGTTTGTCTTCCCGGAACAATTTCATCTCGCGGATTTTACCCTGGACAAAGGAACCCGTTTCGTTTACATTTGGAAAGGGAAATTTCGGCTGCCAAACTGCCGGGCCAGTCTTAACTCTGTATACTCGCATTATCCCACCGCTGCCACCAAAATACTCACTAGCGTGGGACAAGCTCGATATAATACACCTTCCGCCTACATTTCCTCCAATTTCTCTATCTCTCTCTCTCGTCTCCCTCCCGAATATTTGTCCCGAGAAAGTTTTCGCCCTGGCGCCCATACCGAAAGTTCCTCCCCTCTAATTTTACGCCCGCAAAACCTCTTCCGGGATCATTGCTTCGATATTGCTCCTATTACTCGCGCTCTTGCAAGAGGTTTATAAAGTACCTCGGAAGCCGGAGACATTCGGTGAGAACTCAACGGCGCAGAATTTCCATAACGCAACCTTATTTCGCCATTTTAAATTCACTCTCCTGTTTCATCTTTCATCAGACGCGTAATAAGGTTAGAGTTCAAATCTAGGAAACATCGACGCGTCTCGCAGGTTATTAAATAAGGATGAAAAATATTTCACCAAGCATTTCGTACAAGCTTGAGAGATATTAATCTCCGTATAGCCCATGAAAAACATCGTTTGCCTCCCTTTGATGTGGGGGTCGTTTGCTGCGTAGCGCCGTTCAATCCACGATTAAAATACTACGATAGATATTAGAGTAACAGACATTGCACTGCGGGGGAGTAAAAATCCCATCCTCATCCTCATCGTCATCTTCGGGGAATACTCAGCAACGTCGAAACGCGCATGGTACCAAATATAGGCATCTATTCATCGAGTGCCTGTAGGTATGCTCGGAGCATCAGATAAAGACATCATCCCTCAAAATGGAGAAACTCTGTCGATACGTAGCTACGTGTATGTGCCTATCTTTCTCTCTCTCTCTCTCTCTCTCTCTCTCTTTCTCTCTGTACACATATCATACGTGTACATGGGTATGTATGTATCTACCCATCTACATATATCTATGTAGAAAATACAGAGCCACTCTAATTCTGCATCGTACCGACTGCTTCTTTACCACGATATCGAACGGTGTAGTAAAACCTTAAATACTTCTATCCTAAAAGAATCGTACCCTTACCTGAGATACATGAACGGAACTAAATGTTATCCGATATTAACGGCTGTAATCTGAACATCATGACAAGTATCATGAAATAAAACACAGGGTAGCTTTGTTTTCCGGAACCTTCGGAAATTCACCTTTTTTTTTCCTTTCACATTTCCCGAATGCACGAAGAAAACAAATATTTATAAAATATTCGTGTAGATTTTATTTTCAGTCTCCTCCGGCTCTCGGTTTCTCTTGAGGTGTAAAAGAATAAAGAAGGTTTTGTGCAAAAAAAAAAAAAAAAGTACCGCTTCAATCGAGGAACTCAAGAGTTACACAGCCCTGGTCGCGAAAGTCTGAAGGAAAGATTGAAACTTTTGGTAAGGAAAAGTGACGGGTAAAAGGTAAAAAAGGCTGCAACCACGGTCGTGGAAGAGAAGCTCAGGGAACTCGAAAAGGTTTCATGCCCTGCCATCCACTCCATGCTGCAGGAGAGAGAGAAAGGAAGAAAGAAGAAACAAGAGATAGGGGCGAAGAATGAAGAGCAGGGGGAGAAACCTTAGCCTTCGAGAGAAATGGCGGCGAACCGAATGATTTTTAGACGACTCGCGAGTCAAGGATCAGCCCCTCTAAAAAATTCTCCGAATTTTTCCACCCACGCGTCTGATGCAACAATGGGGGGACGAACATTGTTGTATTAAAATTTGTTTCCTTTTCCACTCCCACTTTCCGCCGGTCCTCCCGCCAAAGATTGTTCCTCAATTCCCGCCCGTAGCGCAGATTAAAATCCAATCGTTCCCATCCGACGATGCGATGGGAAGGCACAATTTCAGGAAAGTAAACAAGACAGTCTCGATTATCTTGACGCCGAAGCGAGTTTTCCATTTTGAAATTCTGCCCCGTCTATCCCCGGAGTTCGAGGTCGAATAGTTCGGGATAAGTTGGTCGCTTGTCGCGAGGAATGAGCTCCGGCAAATGGGTCGAGGGCTCTCGGCAAACCGATCCACCGGCTATCTATCCAGAGCTGAGCTACCTAGCTGTCTCTGATAATTAATCTAATTCCGGAGGTAAATGAGAAATTCGATTTTTATAACGAATAAGGAGAGCGAGTATTAAAATATCCTTTCAAAGAGAGGGAAAAACGGGGGGACAAGAAGGAACTGTTCGACCATAATTGTAATTATTTCTGCACAGCTGGTTGAATCATTGAGTACAATGTAAGTTAATCTTCGGAACTTCTGCGAGGTTGGGGGGAAGGGGGGGGGGCATAAAGAAAAAGAAGAGGCAGAAAAAGTTGAGAGTTGTAACTCGGAAGTTAATCGAGACATCTAGAGAAGAAAGTTTTTCAACGGGGGAAATCCCAGTCAGCATCGAAAGAAGACGAAGAAGAAGAAGAAGGAGGCCGAAAAACGCACCAACCGGAAGTTTCATTCGATTTGGTGTAATTTAATTACAATTAAATTAACCGCAACAGCTGATTTTGATATCGGTGTAAATACGGAAAAAGTTTGAAAAATGTTGTCGTCGTAATAGAAACGGAGTTTATTGACTTTTCGCCGAAGTGTCGCGCGGCGTATACGGGAACGGAAGGATAAAAAAAAAAAAAAAAAAAAAAAAAGATGAAAACCCGGCAGCTTCATCCCGGTGTCTGGAAAGTTAATCCAACCGACGCGATTGCGGCTGGTAAACTGGCCGGGGACGCGAATTACATTGACTTATACTTCCTAACGCGCGTTTATTCTGCAAGGAGGGAAAATTTTCATCGAGGAGGGGGGTTGTTTGTAATAAATCTCCTGTTTCTGACAACTCCTTCCGCAATTAGTGCCGCGCGAGGCAATTAGCACCGACTTTAATTTCATTTATTGCTAATATAACTCCTTAGGTATAAAGTGAATAAACGAGTCCAGGAAGAAACGAGTCGATAAAACGAAGTTAATAACAAAAAACTAAATGTCAGGTTGTTACAATTATTAAAAGTAATGTGGCTGAATTCAGGATTTCAGGTATGAAAAACTCGGTAAAAATATTTGCATCTTTGCAAACTACTCGAGTATAACTCGACCGATTTGTTTCGAATTCTGATCCGTTCTGACTCAGACAAAATCACCAAGTCAATTCACCAAATTTGATCAATGTTGGATTGAAATGAGTTTCGAAAGATCTGTTCGACCTTAAAAGATTTGCATCATTTCCAGTTACTGCGTGACAAAGAAAAGAATGTTTTCGCATACAACCGTGAAATGATTCAAAATCTAATTAACTCTAGGTTTAATACGTCCCAACACCCACAAATCCATAGGCAAATGATTTTGTGGATGATTTTCATGGTCTAAATAGTCGAGAAGACAGTAAAAGCTTGATTCTTCGTTTCGTGGTTAAATCTTTCAAAATTCGACGCCTATTATTGAATTTTATATTGCCTGAGGAAAATTCTGATTCAATTTCCCTGAACAAATTCACATACTGAAAATAATAAAAAAGATTACCGTGGCATAAAATTTCATTTCAGGAAGGCCTGCTTCAATTTTATCCGATACGCCCAACGAAGAAGTTTTACATTTCCAAACCCCAGATTTTCCGGAAACGGTTTCAGAAGGATAAAGACGTCGAGGAAATCCACACGAGAGCTTAAAGTCTCACACAACGGCAGCAACGTATAGAGTCATGTACGTGGCGAAGCTGCTGCTGCTGCTGCTTCAACAAACGAACTAGCAAAGCTGCAAACCAGCAGTTTTCCTCCCGAGAATCTCGCGAGTCGCAGTGTAATAAGCAGCTAATTACCAGATAATTCGCAAACTCTGAAACGCGATACCAACCAACCGGGGTGTCTGGAACGGGCACCGCGGGGGAAAAGATTACAGGAGAGTAAAACCCGCGCTGCATAATTTGCTTGTTGGTGAACTTCATCCTGCAATGGGTATTAAAAGATACGGAAGAACGCGAGCGCGTCATTGGATAAATTGGAAAAATACTTCTCTACGATATATTCCATCATTTTTGCTTCCATGTATGAAAATTTCAACTCATCATATGAAAGGATACTTTCTAGGGATTTTTTTTTTTAATTGTAATCCGGGGCTTTTTTAGAATCATAGAGAGATGATATGCAGCTCAAAGTTGTTTGACGTGTACAGTCGAGTGATAAAAACAGTGTCCAAAGCACAAGTGCAGGTGAAGTTAATTAACTTGCAATTAGAAAAAAACTCTACCTTTATACACTCAATTATAATAAATTATAGCTTATGTTGTTTACAGATGGATTGCATACAAATCTCGTAAACTCTATCCAGCCATACAATTGATCCCAAAAACAATTTACGTAAAAGCCGAGTAATAAACTCATAGAGTTTCACTTCAAAATATATTCATGCTATCAAATATCGATGTCGGGTGATTTTTTCAGGTTTCATTAACAAAAAAGTCAAACAAGCGCGACTGTCGGTGTCGGACACGACTACCAGTGAAAACTGTCCAAATTTTTGAGGTTAGGTTCGCGACGGTTGGTCGCCCTGGCAAACAACTGCCCTCGGACTGTAGCACTTTTGCCTTAAGCCATAGCAGACGACGGACCATTCTGTCTATAGATAATCACTCCGTATAGGTATGTGGCGTTAACGAACGGTACTCGATAAGGTAACCTGTTTCTGGTTATTAATCGCTGAACTGTGTTGATAAAAATTGAGAGTTACTAATTCTTTTTTTCACACCTCTGTAAAAACTTTCTGACAAAACTGATCGGAACTCAATTTTGAATACAGTATCGCAGTAGTGGGAAAAACTTCACTTACCTTGAACCATGAGCTTGACGATGGCTTCCGGCATTGGACGGTTGTTGACAAGACAGTAGTACTCGCCACTGTCAACGGAAGTAACGGGATGAAAGAAGAGGGCAAAATTGTCGGCGATTAGGGAGACTCTGTTACGGTGCTTCCAAACGGTGGTGCTGCTGCTGCTGTACTGAAGTATCTGCGCTCCGTTCGCTCGCCATTCCAACATCAGGACAAGCGATTGCTCAGTGACACCTGGACAGGCAAGCGAAATATTTCCACCAGCCTCGGCGTTCACAGGCTGCAGCGGTATCACCGTCACGTCTGAAACATCGAAAAGGGAATTCTATCAGGAAATGCGTCACAGTGCAAACAAATTTCAGAAAAATTTATACCGAGCCATAGAAATGGTGAAACTTAGCAGACTGAGCGTTCGAACGCGCATGCGTAAGCTCTGTGAAGTTTAATAATAATGTGAAGGTAATAAATGAATGATGCAACGATTCGGGAAGACTTGGCTAAGTTTTATTGTTAACTACCTTGACTTCCTTAATCACTGCTGGGAGTCATCGTAACAACACAATTTCCGTTTGGGAGATTTTGACATCTTGTGCCACGTTTCGAGTAGATAAGTTGGCTTCCCTGGCTTGCAGATGAAAGTATAACCGCGTCACGATTGCACTGACCAATAGTGCTGAATTATTTCGCGCCTGCGCGGTCGCTCAGCTATTGCTCAGCTCGCCAAGTTTCACCACTTTGTCTCGTTAATTTTATGTAAATAGAATCACTGCGAATAATCAATCGATCAATATATATTCCCTAACCCAAAGACTCAAGCCTCTGGTTTATTTTTTTTTTTTTTTTTCTTACCCACCCATCAGACGATTCTTGAATGTCGTCTACGAATCCGTGGTTGTACGAGTTTGAATTTTTGTAACTAAATCTGTGCCGTTTTCTTTGTTTGTCTTACAAAAGCCGGACATCGACGGGGTGGTCAAAGGATGCACGACTGGACACCGAAACGTGATCGGGATGCGAATAAGATCTGCCAGAGGAACCGATTCCTTCTGGATTCCCGAACGACTTCGAAATCGCGCGATGCCCTACGGCAACTAAATCGAGTCGTTTTCACTGATTGGTCGGACACTCCTCGCCCCGAGACTCTCTCACGATTGCCGGAAGAATCGATGTAGCTTCTGGACGAAAGCTGCCCCACCAAACTAGTACGTTTCAAATATTTTCAATTTCAGTTTCAACGATTGGTATTTTTTCACAACCGTCTTTCGGCGGTGTTGCAAGCTCCTGGATCGGCGATGGGTTTTATCATCCCCCCCTCCCTCCCTCAGAACTCACATCTGGCCAACTCCTGACCACGGTGTTCGCAAATGTTTACCTCGCTGATTAAATTTTTGAACGGCTGGTTTCCTACCCTCTTGAGGGCCTCACTCAGCGATCGAGCGTGATTTCTACTACGTTTTTCTTCCTTTTCATCCAAAATTGGTTGGCCAGAAAGAAAGAGAGAAAAGAGGATCGAGAGAGACGACTTTCATTATCGGAGGAATACATTATTTTCCTTCTCTTCTGGGGGTTCGTCACGCGCGATATTAGAGCCTTTCAAACTCCACTTCATCGTGGATCTGTTTGTGGTCGATCTTCGTTTAAAAAACGAACACCAACAAATCCCACAAATTATGGAAATGATTTTTTTGCTTCTTTTTCCTATTCCCAGTTTGCTTGACGCAATGATGATAATTCTCAGTCGTTTTTTGTTTCCGTTTATTTTTTGTTTGTTTTTTTTTTTTATTCTAAAGGGGGAAGGGGATTTGTCAACCACTTTGCGGAGAGGACCAGGCTATCGCTAGCGAATGGAATCGATATCCTCGTAATAACGCGCACCAGAGGTCCGTGTATCCAAAGTCTGTCACATGGAAGGCATGTATGGGTTGAAGCACATCGAAAACAGGTACAAAAAGGTATTGTGTCCCCCAAGCTAGGCACAATGGACGCCTCTCTTTCATTCTCTAGTACGCGTGGCTACTGGCAAAGGCTTTTTCCATCCAACGAACGCTACTCGATAATCGATAGGATACGCGTTACGAAGGAAGGTGCGGGCACACGTCCCACACTCAACAATTTACCTGTGCCCATTTTCCCATGCCTCCTATGGGGCATTTCGGCCAACTCGACCAGGTTTCGATCCCACCGTTTGTAATATCGTTGAAACTTTTTGGAGGTAATATTAGAGCCGTTAAAACCCCAACTTTTATTCATTTTTCTGTGCAATCGTTTTCGAGATACGAATACTCAAACACTTTTCTAGGTTCATCTGCTTCAAGTTCTTGAAAAATTGAAAATGGAATAATTTCATCATTCGATTTTTTTTTTTAGCACTTTAACGTGCTTAATTCGCTAAAATCATTGTCCAATCGTTTTTCAATTGTATGGTAATGGAAATCCGATATACTCTCGACTCCGTAACAAGCATGTCAATCCTGGTTGAGGTAGCATGGAATGCCCCATATCCACAGTATCCAATTGAAAACGATATCGATGGGTGAAAATACGCAATAAGCTTTGAAATAATTAATCCTTCATAGTTCGGTACGAATTCATCAAACTTATCGGATGCTGTGCACGAGAAGTTTGAAAATGTTACGCGTAGACTAGGCTACGGAAAGGAGATCGGAACCACGGAGTCTCGACTGCATTGCACCACTCCGCCGAATTTCTGCATATCGACATCAGCGGCTGAACATGGACACACACACACACAAACTTTAGAACGACCGCATGGATATGAGATGCTTGTGTGCAGATGCGAGCAGGCGTTATAGTCGAGTGTGCTTTTTGCCGATCAGCCCGTAGCCGCGATTGGATTCAATACGTGTTTTAATAGTCTCACTTTCTGCCGCTCTTTTGAGATCAAAGGCGACCAATCGCTGGCTAGCTACTGACCGATAAGCGACAGCCGACTGGGTACAAAAGAGGCGAAACGTTCGACAATGCCAACATTGGCGAACGACTGCCACTTTTCACTACTGACGGGTTTAAAACTGCATGCGCACTTTGACTGCACTTCACTCGCTTGGTTTATCCCGAACGGTTGCCATGCTCGAAAAATTAAACCTCGAATAAAACATGTCACCATGGTGTAAGGAAATGAGGTGTCTTCTTGCGCATCACTGCCACTTTTAGCCAATGACACACGTTCCCCCACATGACGTTATTTTGAGCACCATTTTTAAAAGCTATAAAACAGCCATTCATTTTTACGTCCACTGAATCTTATTTGATGGGGGAATAATATTCAAATGTTAAATAATTGGTTACAGAGGTTATGTTGTACTTTTTAAGACAGAAATAGACGTCGTGTGGGGATCACGTGACTTTGCTACTGCGCATCTCCGTTCAGAGCACACCTTGTTACCTTGCACCATGGATGTTGCCGTGTTTGTCGTTCTCCGAGCACTCGCTGATTACGATAATCACGGACCTGCTGCAATGGGTGATGAATGTTTGCACTGTCTTCAAGCGAGCGGCGGAGCTGTATCGTCGATCATAAATTAGGGGGTACTTCGGGATAATGTTTAAGGAAGCTTTTCTGTCCGAGTACTTGGTGACGAGGTGCCGGATCGGTTGCTGATCACGGTGAAAAGATCCTTTCAATTTAATTTCGTTGAAATCTTTCGCGAAACCGCCGTGAACAGCTTCGCTTTCGTATATAAGGTATACTATGTATACACTTATACCCTCGACGAAAGGGCAGACCTTTACCTTTAGCCAACTTTAAAATACATTTTACGAAATGAGTGGAAAGCAAATACACTTTAGGTAGAGCTTCATCCCAAGATGATGGGATTGAAAATTATTACCACTCCGCACAAGCGAGTGAGACGGTCGGTTTCTGTCCTTCTTTCTCCTTTTTTCCCAACCATATTCCCTCCTCGATTCCTCCGTTCCTTTGCACAGCCTTCAACCGAAACGAGTACCTACGGCTAACCAAAGTCGATATTTAATCGACTGTGCGTCGTTAAATCTTTTGTTATTAATAATAGCCCAAGTTTGCTTCGACTCTTTAAGAACCACAAATATTATCCCATCTCTCCGTGATCATTTGACTCGATTACTAAAAATCGATGCCATTCTTCTCTGCCTTCGACTCTCGTCTCATTCTTTTTGGTTCTTCTTTCCCTTTTCTCTGCAAGAACCGTATCACGGAATCGCATAATATTTCGCTGGCAAAAGGTCGAGGATATCGCTGACGCCAAATTGTCATGCGTTCTACCATAACTCTCTTCAGCTATCTCCACTTCCTTCAAACATGCTCATATTTATTCATGGTATACTTTGGCTTAATTTCATAGAGTGCATCTAAAAGTTCTGCAGGCAAGTCAGGGAGAATCCATACATACGTATAGGCGGCTCACATGTATATTCATTCACTTATGAATAGCTACCTAGCAAAATTCATCCTGATCTATCTTTTACTCCCCGCGTTCGCGGTTTATACTGTACGTCATATCTTGCATTCTTGTTTCATTAATTTATTATTATATAACCCCTTCTCAAAATGAAAACCTTAAAGATCAAACTTATATACAGCCCACAGTTATAGGTACCTATAGGCATAAGTAGAACCGAACAAGAAAAAGAAAGAAAAAAAAAAGGGAAACGAGAGTAACATTAAAAAAGTTTTCACTCCCCACAGATATCAGGACTCGAGCGAGGCATTTCACTTGAAGATGAACTTTTTTACGGTAAAAAGGAGAACGAAACTTGCCTCATAGACAGACTGAGTAGCGATTAAGAAAATTAACCAACCCGCCACTCACCTTGGACTCTGCCCGAAGGTCGTAATCTTAAAAAAATAGCGAAAACCCTGGACCACACATTTGCATGAACCACGAAAAAGCGAAACGAGTGTACAAAAAAGCTTCCACCGCAAAGCCTATATACTTATTGCATAATATACACACAGAACCAGCCATAGTTTACTCCGACGATTATCATAACACATTTGATGCACGGTCGAAGCTGCTCCGCAGGTGAAGGTAAGAGCCTTTGTTCAACCTTGGACGTGACCTTCGAATGGACATTATCTTGGCGGGCAGTGGCGGAGGAATTTACGCGAATATCCGAATCTCTTTGCAGCTTTTTTCCCCGAGAGATTTCAGCGCAAAGCCCTGAATCGGACGTTGGCAATTATTGACCAAATTTCTCGCCAAAGGATAACGTAAAGTGTAACGTTAGCGAGGGTGGTGACATCCCTCATACGCACTGCTCACCGACTCGGCAAAAACATGATTTGACGGTCGACGAGGCCGGGCGAGAGGCGCAAGCATAATTTGCTTACGCGACCAAGATTTGCCACGGTGCAAAAAAAGCCTCGGGTTTTCCAGGCCTCCCAGTTCCCGCTATATATATATATATCTCTCTCTCTCTTATCCGAGAGGTGAAACCTCTCGTGAAATCCTTGCATCCACCTATGTTCCGGGATCATCGATCCGCCCTCACGCCTCGATAAATTCCATACCTTTTGACGCTCGATCCTCGCTTTTTGCCGCGCGCATAACCTCTTTGACAGGTCCGTCCTAACCTACGCGGCTCGTGAAGCGCACTGACCCGCCAAACGCGTAGTTTCATACCGTCGATGACGCTGCCGAGGCCGAGGTGAGAGAGCATCATAGGTATGACCGACAGAAAAACATTTGAAAGATAAAAACGAAGAAGAAAACGGATATTGTAGACTGGGCGATTCTCGTCCCGCGTATAGGTTGTGTTATGTATAAGTTTGAAGGAGCGAGTGTAATGTGCAAAGTTTGAGAAGGGAGACGACGTGTACATAAGGAAGACACGCGCCGTCGAGTTGCGTCAATTTCTTTCGTGTTGGCTTCAATTTCAGCCGTGGAATACCCGAGATTATGAACATACATACCTACATACTTGTATGTATGTAAATGCGCGTGTGCGTGTGCGTGTGGTTATGGGTGTATGTGTTCATATGCGTATATATATATATATATATGCGTGTATGCGTGTGTGTGTGTGTGTGTGCGTCTATACTGGAACTACTTGCTATTCGGAAGATCCTAGAGTTTTACTCGACGGGGAGAAAGAAGCGGGATGGATATAACGGAATGGGGATGGGTAGGATGGCCCGCCAGACCCGGTCGATAATTCAGATCCGACGTCGCTTCCAATCGCTGACTTACGCCAACTTCGTTCCACGCGATCAGAGGATATCTTATTCAAAAAGAGAAGAAGAGGAGGAAGAAGAAGATAAAAGAGAAGGAAATCAGAATAGGCGACAAGGGGACCCGGATGCGAATATCTGTAAATCAAAACCAACAAAATTTTCAGATATTTTCACATCTGTTATTTCGATACGGTTTACGGCTACCGTAGCTGTAGAATTACACGGTTTATTTCAATCACCGAGCTGCAGTCCGTGAGCTTCGACTTATCTCAAGTCGCTTTATCAGCGACAAAGTTCCCCCGTTTCGGATGACGAGAAAGTTGGCTGAAAAAAAAAGGCATGCCGTACCTGGTATGGACCGGACTTATTCTTTATCTAGTCAGCGGAACGAATGTGCGGTATCAAATTCCGTGGAAGCCGTTGGAAATTACGATGCTCGGGATTATGTGGGTTTAAGGTATACGGACGTCGAGCTGCCGCCGGTAAAACTCGGAGAAATGAACACCGAAATACACGATCCAAAAACGACTTGGGCCAAGACAGCGTCAGCAGAACGTGTAACGCCAGCGATAGAGGGTAAAAGGTGGGAAAGGTTGTGTACGACTCTTAGGTTAGGTTGATTAATCGATTACCCAGCGGCCACTGGTTTTCGCGTATTATTCAAAGGTTCGAGTGCGGTCGAACTACGTTTTCATTACAACTCCGCGTTTCTCTGTCGAGGATGGATTTCAGGTTTTACGTTCTGATTGGCCGCTCAAAACTTTGATCACGCTAGTTCAAAGCATCAAATTCATCGGCCTGCTTGATCCGCGAGGCTTGACCTGATTCCATAGTGCGTGAACACACATGCGCGGTAATTTTTTAATTTTCTATGAAATTTCAAAGGGATCATTTTATCGTTAACCATTCGTCGAACACTCGAAATAGCAAATAAGCACAATTTCGAGGATTTAGGAGGAAAAAAACGTGCGGGACTAACGTTGAACCAATCACACAAGTCATATTACGACTCGGGCTCAGAGGATATGGAGTACAGCTTTCGACGAGCCTTGAGGTTTAATTAACCTAAATTGAGGAAGAGACAGTAACTGCTAACTAAGACCCTTTCTCGTAATTGGGTATAAATGCCCATGGAATTCAGATCTGACCGTAAAGTTACCCCGGATCAGACCTTCGGGCTGACTTGAGTGAAATATCTTCACGAGTTTCGCGGGGATAAGCGACCATGTCCTTACTTTATTCAATGTCCCTGCCAACCCGTTCGACCTGCCGTTTTACAAACACCCAGATCACGGATTGACACCGAGCCTAGGTGACAATCAACGTCGTCAGCACTGGAGCAGCGTAAGGAGACTTTCGAAGTTTGACTTCCAGACGCTTCGATTCCAGGCAAAGTTCGTCTCACTGAAGACAGCCAAGGACTCACTGGGACTTCACACCCTGCAGGGTTGCCCGAAAGCAGCATGTCGAACATCCATTCGAGCAGTGAAAGAAGATCGTTCGCACGTCACAGAGTGACAAATAATATGAGTTAATAAGAGTTTCGTGTGGAAATGCTTTGCCACTGTTCAACTAGTCAACCTGCAGATTTCGGCTCCGGTTCAGGTTAACGGGATCGATAACTTAGGGTCGGCAGCTTTGCGGAAGGTAATAATTTATCGGGGCTGAGGTCTGATTTGTTCGAAACTCGGGCTGCAACCGAATGGCTTAGGTACCTGGACCTATTCTCATCCACGATTTAGCAGCCAACTGACTTGCAACGGTGCCCGACCGTTTCATCTCAACAACGACGATCGCTCCTTCTCCACTTCCGGTAACGAAGCGAACTTCTGTGTTTGACGACGTATAAAAATGATATCCGGTTGATCCCTGTACTGAGACAACGGCGACGACGACACCGGAAGTTGACGACATCAAAGCTTCCCAGCGCAGTCGATGCTCCCGATCGAGATACCTTCCGCAGGAGAGGATTTCCCGCCATTGTTTCACCGCTAACGCTCTTTAATTTTAGCTATGGAACACGTCCGACATCGGCCACCATTATTTGACCGGGCCAATTTCAGGGCTCATGGTCCGTCGACGTACCTCATCGGCCATGTTGAATCCTATCGTAAACCACCTCGGATATGCTACTTAATTTCCTATGCAAGAAAACCCCTGCGCACAAAACTCGACGGTCGTTCGTTTTAACGATAACCATAAGACATAATTAATTAGCATCAAGGTGCTTGTTAAACGCTGTTACAACATTACTGTTTATGTATCTTACTTCTCGTTCACCGTGTTTACCTAACTTCGTTTCACGGACACATTACCTTGATATTTGCTTAGCCCTTAATTTCGTCGTATGCAGAATTTCCCTAATTTTTCCAACCGGCGCTACACGGTTTTTTTTTTTTTTTTTTGTACCTTTCTGCGCTACATTATTTCTACATCATATATAATCACTCTATTCGAAGCGAACTACCCGTCTACCCAATTTTTTTCCTTCCCTTCATCCAGCCAATGCCGACTCAACTTTTTTTTTGCAATTAAACCAAATTTCTGACGTACATCTTTATAAATACTTAAACTTATCTTCTTCACACCTCGTACATAAGTATAAGAAATTCTTTCGACCTTTAATCGTCGGTGGTAAATATCACTGATGTCGGGTCGGTCGGTCAGTATATAATCAGAGTAGCAGAGTCGTAATGGATATGAAAGAGAGAGCTAAAAACCAAAAGAAAAAAAATTACTTTAATCATCGGGAAAATGATCTTCGGTTGCAAAAAGACGCGAGCTAACGGCGAAAAAGCTTAAAGCTGAGTCAAGGAAATGAGGAGGGGGTAGGCGGCTGTGCGGCGGAGCGGGTAAAAGCTCGATGGGTGTGTATAAGGCAGTGCTAGGGAAAAGCTTGATTGAAATGATCCGGCCGATTGGCACGTCATAATCTCGTCCTTTCTTCTGCCGCATCCTCTATTTCGGTAACCAACCCTTACCAGGGAGATCCTTTTTCTGTCTCACGTTTCCTCGTTAGTAAATTACCAGAGCGAGGGTCCTGGTGGACCAGAAAAAGGGACGAAAAGGAGACGAAAGAGAAAGAAGAATAAGACGAAGAAGAAGGAAGAAAAACAAAGAAAAAAAAAAACAACAAATAACACCGGTTCTCCCGTACGAACGAGTTTTCCGAGCATGATTTCAGCCGCAAGCTCCTCTTTTCGAGTGTCGAGATCTCTTCCTCTATTTCCTCTTCAGCCTTGCGTGACAAGCCGAAAAACTTTCACCCACGTGATGAAAGGCCGACTCTATTTATATACAATATAAATATATACACACACACACATATATATATATATATACATATACATATATACATGTATATACACCCGTTTTTCGTATCAATTACTCTGGCGAAAATATGATCATCAATACCCTGTGGAAAAACTTTTCTTTTTCTTTATTCCGTCCCTCTTCGCCCCCTTTTAATGTTCATGGGATAAAAAGCATCACCGCCGGAGAAATCGAAGAGAGAAAAATATAATTTAAAAATAAATGGGAGCGAAAAACGAAGGGATGAAAAAAAAAATAGTGGTAGTTATACTCGCATGTTTATTACACTGTGGGATCGGCCGCAACGAAGCCAAGAGCCAGAGTAAGTAAGTAGGTAGGATGGTTAAACGCATTTTGTGGCTTTGTTTCGCAACAGATGTGGCTGGCGAAGAAAGAATCAGTGATGTATAGACGTTGAGAGATGAATGAAGATGACTTATACACAAGGTATAGGAGAAGGTGGGAGGCGAAGGAATCTCGTAATATACGACGAGAGATTAAACGTGAAAATAAATTTTCAAAAGCGGAATGAAATTCTTGTTGTACGATATAATGGGTGTGATGGAAAAAAAAGCCATTCAAACGTTGAGGGTGTGAAAAACGCACCGTTTTGTGTAAAACTTTATACCGTAGCGTGTTTCTTCTACGTTTTTTTTTTTTTTTTTTCTTTCTTTCTCTTTTCTCCTTCTAATTTTTCTATAATTTCTTTTTACTTTAGCTTTTGTTCCTCCGAGCAAACGATTGAAAAATGAAAGTTTAACACGCGAGCGCTTCGCGGTGCCTGCAGCTGGCAGTTTCTACTCATCGCCTGCTGCACAGTGGACAATAGCGTCGTTAGCGATTATCGAGCTGTTTTCACCCGCACGTCATAAACAGTGCTGACAGAAACAATCGCCAAGTAAAGCAATAAATATGGATTTTATATCGCTGCAGCGGAATCCTCTCTGAAACAACTCTGCACTTTCAGGCACCTACAACATCCGTATCAATATTCACGTGACACAATTGCATGGTTTATTATTCGATGTTTCAGACGCGGTGCGAACGGCATTGAATCGATTTTTAGTGCACCGGTATCGCATAATCGCGGATTGTGACCGGGATTCTTTTTTCACATTCAGTGCTACCTACTACAAAAAATTCTTCATCATTCATAAACACATAATCTTCTGATTACTCATTAGCCGTGTAATGCTTGCCTCTTACTAAGTTGTGAAAATCTCGTATCCCCTAGGTGAAAAGAAACATGTATGATAGACTGAAATCCGCTTGATTTAACTGCTGTTCTATCACGACTGTTTTCTTGATATTCTCCAAACTTTTCCATACACAAGCATTTTTTTTCAATATCATTACTATCGGATATTAATTGAATTTTTATTCAACACATCTTAACGCGCTTAGGTATCTTGACTGTCGATAATATTAATTTTTTCATTCCCTTGTACAAACTGTCACGCATTTACAGTCAATTCCAGAAAAAATAGCAATTAACCCGCTCATCCAATCGGCGCGTGAATGAAATGTCAACAACGGTTCAAGATTTCGAAAGATTTCGAGATTTTGAGATCCATCGGACATGGCTCTTTTAAGATTGGACTCGATTGATATCTTATTGGTCCAAAATCGCAGTCCAGTTTCCATAAAATTATCCAATCAATATGGGAGAGAAAGAATGAATGAATGAATGATAAATTTACTATGCCGTGGTAATGCAACCTTAGGCAAGAAAGAGAGAGACAGAGAGAGAAAGAGAGAGCGAAGGGAGAGGGGGAGGGGAGGGGAAAGTGGCTGGCTGCTGAAACCATCAATCAAGCTCACGCGGGACGTTGACGGAATTCCTGAATCTTTTAATCTCCAAGAGTTCCTCAGGGACAAAAAGTTGTTATTCCACCGGCTCGGTCTTGTCGCCCAATATCTCGAGCGAGAGAAGTATTCTTCGTTGTTCGGATCGAAATGCCTCGGGATTTTTGAGGGTGGACGTTCGTTTATGCTATATAGTCGGTAAAACAGTATTCATCACTTATTGGCGATTCATGGAATGGAAAATGAACGATCCGCGTGAAGTGTGCCGGGATCCGTAGATCCTTGGCAACCGTGAAAATATCTTTTCTCAATTTCTCATTCGTTTTGCGAAACCATTTTCGTACATCGATCGAAGAAAAGGTTATCGCGACTTTCTCTATCAATATGGTACATCAGTTTCGTACTCAATTATGCAAAGAGAATATGTTTGCGTATTTACACAATATTGACAAGAAAATACGTCGGAGAATAGCGTGCAGGATAAACAATGCGTTCGTCGAAAATCGAAGTTTCAGCCTAAAAAAAATATTATTGTTTAATTTCGAGCACGTATGAAAATTTATATATTATACCAGCAACAGTAAATTCGATTCCTATTGTAAACCGACGGAAAAACATGTATTCGACAGTTATATTGTTCCAAGTATTGCCAATTTCCGTTGAAAGGACGCATTGGGAAGAAATGAGGAGAGAAAAAAAACGGACTCCTCGAACGTGTGGAAAGCTCTGCAACTTACACAGTTTCGAAGTTGATGTACAAACACTTCATATTTACTCACTCAGTTTTAGTGAATGACCTGCAGGCCATGCATTGAAATACGGAAGAGAAGCTGAGCGTGATAGCGATAGCGATACGTCGAGAGGGCAAATATTTGTGTTTGCATGAAACGAATCGCGTGGTTACAATTAATGACATAGGTACGTCACGTGACCAGTCGGCCGGTTTCTAGGCAGACCCGCCCGCTGACACAGTACACAATAAGGTAAATGATACCTTGTCGAACACTGTAATTACCTTCTTTATTAGCTCTTTCGTAATTACATACCCGCTTCAGCCATTTCCTACCTCGTTTCGCTGTTGTGCTGCAGTACGATATAGAAGGAACAACATTCGACAGTGTGCGTATAGCAGGTCAGAATGAGTGGATTGGATTTTCGTATAAACATACGAAAAGTATACCTTATACGCGGCAAAATTTACCACCGGAAATTAAACAACCTGGCTGATTTTTTCACCAGATTCGGATTGACATGCGAGTCAGACCCTTGGATAAGATTGAACAATACACACAGAGACAGGATTTGTTGATTTTACCGAATGTGGCGTAAGGGATGGTATTTTTTTCAGTCAGAAGAACAATTTGTGTTATAAACTGAAACGAAATCTGGTTGATTTAATAAAATATCTTACCCGTCACATCCAGTAAATTCCAACTGTTGCAGCTCAAGCTTGCTCGGTCTGATAGGAACGGCGGAATAAGAGAGGAGCGATGGAATAAGGTAAAGGAATGTGGAACAAGAGCGAAACGATGAAACAGAAACAGAGTAGGAATGTGGAAAATAAGAGGAACGATGGAATGCGGTAGAGAAAATTGGAACAGGAGCGGAACGATGGTACGGGACGGGAATGTGGAACAGGACAGGAACGATGGAACCGGGTTGGAATGTGGAACAGAAGACGACCGCTGCAATAAGATAACACGAAAAAAGATGGCGTAAGGACGCGATATGTGTGTAGCATTGCACAGTTATTAAGACTTGTTCATATTTAACAGTGTCTCGGTCAATACGTCCTACCGAAAGTCTTCCAGAACTTCGTTTATTGTTTTAATATAAAAGGACAGTCGATCGGTAGTTCGGATGTAAGAAACGGACCCCTCCGGTCAAAATGACGGCGGTAGAGACTTGCAGGCTTCGGGCGGAATGAATGGGGAAAACAATAATACGAAAAGGGAGAGAAGAGCATGCAGTGCGATATTTTGACGGCACATCTCTCGGTTTCTCCCGCAGGGCATTAAGGAGTGACGGAAAGGGTGTCTCGCCTTGAAGCTGGTGCAGGGAGAGGCGTTCGCCGAGTAAGAAATACGATGGGGTGACCGTAATTATTATGGTCGCGTGTCAGCCGGCAGCAGGGGCGGTTGGCTCAGCCTTAGCAGGTTGTGGCGGCCCGGAGCCGGTATTCCCAAGTATAATTATTTGCGTTGCTATTACTGTCGGGAAGATAACGCCTGCGCGTATCAATAATAGATTAGCCGCGAGTTGTTTGTGGCGAAAACCATCAAGATACGTTCTCGTCGGCGTACCGCGGCTGGTTCACAATAATACCATTAATATATAACACGGTGAAACCCAAGAACGGCAGGTACAAATACCGAAACTCGAAAAATTTCCACTTCTCATTATACCGTACATTTCATAACTATTTCGACTTTTCACCGTAGCCGGAAAAAAAAATTCCAAATTAACGAAGTACTACAGTTGTAGGCAAATCATTTTTTCAGGTATGACAATGACTGGTAATACTTCTTTATATATGTATTTATAAGAATAAATAAAAGAGCTTTAAAAAATACAATTTAAACGTACACCCTCTGTGCACACATGATTTATTTTTTATGAACTATTTTCATTTAATTTTTTATTCCAGGCTTCTTTAAAATTTTTCACAGACTAATTTCTAGGCTGTTTTTTTTTTTTCATGCCACGTTGATTATTCCATCATGAAAAATTAAAAATGTTCAAGTAAAAAGTATGTTTAATCCCAGATTTATTTGTCTACCGTTTGATTTTTTTTTCTGAAACGTTATAAAATTCAAAAAGATCAAGGTCTGAAAAAAATTAAATCTTATTTTCTAAGGAAAAAAACGAAATCAAAAATCTGCCGGCACCCTTTAATAGTGAGATAGAGCATTGAAATTTTGAGGATCATCTTTTTTCAAATTTAGCCCAAGATTTTTCAATTATATTTTTTTTAATTTTTTTAATTTTCAATATATATATTAGGATGGCCGCTGAAAAAAATGTTCATGCTCCAAAATATATATATATATATGTATACACCCCAATTATACCTGCAATATTTGCACCCTCGTCATTACGGTGAACATTTTTCTCCCATGGCAACGGCAGTGAATGTTTCTTTTTTTCTTATACTTTTTTTTTCTCACTACTCACATTAACGGCAGTCCTTCTCATGTCCTTTAATTTTTTTTATTTTCATCCTCTTTCTTTTTACACGGGGCGGAATCCTTGGATGTAGTTACAACCTCCCTCGTTAGCTGACCAACGCGTTTCGTGTTCCAGTTCCTGATACATTTACTTCTTTTTCTTCTCCCTCTTCATCTATTTTCGGCTCTTGCAACAAAGGAGAAATTCCGATTGAAGTGACCCCGAAGTCTCGAAACAAAACGTGCAACGCTGCACAAAACGAAGCTTCGCACTTTGTCAAACTCAGATCCATCTCCATAATATTCATATTTCATTGAAAGAGTATTTCCACGATTTTGTAGCAAAGAAACGTTGAAATTCTTTCACGATGATTAATAATGACTTAAACACTGATTTATTTCCTGCTTCTTTGAATTCACGTTCATAATTTACCAAGACTGCTTTAATTTATATGAAATTTTCCGTCACTTGTATATTATTTCTATTCGTAGACTTTCATGGCCATGAGGATGATATGTAAGGTTCTTTATCGATTGACGTCCAATAATCGACTGTTTCTTTGTTCCGTACCACCGGCCCACTTTTCGATTAGTATTGCTAACCAACTTCAGGCTAGTCTGTAAAGAAGCTCGTTCGTTTCTAGTTCAGGGCTTTTACTACTACTCAGCCAAGTAGAATTTAGGTGAGAATCTAGTGAACTAAATTAACCAATATTGCCTTCGATCGAACAAAGAAAAACGTGCGAACTTTCTGTGATATGATCAAATTTATAAGTGAATTTGAAAACCTATCCTAAAAACAAGTGAATTTTTGTAGCCAATAGCCTGAACATGTTTCGCCGCAGAGAACAAACAAACAGATAATTACTGACCAACAATCAACGGAAAAAGCCTTGTTTATCTGAAAATGAATACAAATGTTTTTCTATTCACGCCACCATGTCTGAGAACATCGAAGAGGTACCACCCGTAGGAATAAAAAAGTGCATCACTTATGAATTTGAGATTTTGTTTGCATAGGAAAAGACCGTGACGTTGTTTGAATTTAAAATATATTATTCAGAAATTAAATTCATCCAGGAGAGTGGAATAAATCGATTCGCCCTCGCGGGAGTACATCGATCGATCTCGACATCATCCCGCATGTAAGAGCAATAAAAGTATGGTAGAGAATTTTCAACTCGTAGGGAGAATTCAACGAATCACCTCCTCCCGGAAGCTAAGTTCAGTCTTTTTTCGAATCGTCTTCTTCTTCCAGTTCGTGCTCGTTTTCCCGTCCCTCTTTTGCCTCGGCACGGAACCGGGTATAGAATCCCGAAGACCGAAAGCGCACGAGCCATGGAACAAGTAAAGTTTGAAGCTCCTTCGCGCGAGCTTAACCCCAATCTATGGTAACGTAGTTACCTCAAATGCACACATACTCGTCGTCCGGAAGGAGGCGACTCTTGATTCGCGCCCCATCTTCACGGAGTCTGTCTACCTGGTACCTACTACCATTGTCCTCATCCTGCACCGCGTAGGATTCCGCAGTTCGAGTCAAGTAGGTATTTACATAGGAACTTGTATCTGTTCGGTGTCGCTTCTGGAACCTCCCATCCCTCCGAGCAGATCCTTATTCGTACTCGTTCGCAATCTCTTTCTCTCTCCCTCTTTCTTTCTTTCTCTTTATCTTTCTTCGAGCACCTACCCAGATTGAAATTAGATTTCCGTTGTTCCACGTTGGCCAAGCCAACCCACCAACCAACCAACCAACCGCCGTTACTCGCCTCCGCAGAGACAAACCCAAGGAAATCTTTTTCATTTAAGGTGAGGTAACGTGCCCAACTATCGAACCTCGAGGTTTTACACACCGGTGATCGTTCTCATCATCAGGGTCATCAGCGTGTTTTCTCAGTCGTTCAATTCTTCTTGGTCTGATCGACTAACTGCGAAGAAAAAGCTCTTGGAATTTATCCTCCTTGGGCAAAAGATTCAATTCACGTTTTACCGTGCCTGATGGTCGATTTTATCTTGGTTGGATCCGTCAATTCAGAATAAAGTTTGTCATTCCATGACGCATCGGAAGGGACCCGTACTTCGGGATTTCTCTAGTGAAAATATTGCTGACGGCTGGTAAAGCTAGTATGTATATTATCTCCAAAAAGAATGATATTCTCAACCATTCAAATTTGAATCATTCGTAACCGTGGAAAAAATTCACAGATTCTGATGACTTTTATTTTTACTTGTGCGGGATGTGATAAGCTTCTCATAAATTCCAACTTTCCTGCCTGCATGGATTTTATACGAATCCAGCCTCTCGTTCCCTCGCGATAACCGTTAATGTTCGATTACTTTTAGAAATTGGATAATCAAGGTTAAATAATACCAATCGTTTCGTAAAGGGCGAAGAAAATTGTCGGTTATTTAACGAACACCGAGGAAAACGAGGCGAGGAGGCGTAAAGGTAGGTACATTTTGTCCCTGCAAAGACTTTAATTTCCCCCAGCGCAGGGCATGGAGGCATGTTTATGTACAAAGTACAGGAGTTATGATAACTGCCTGGAGGGATAGTAATCATCTCTGTTAGCTTCGTTTTAGCTCTTACACAAAAACGAGCGAAGCCGGTCCCGAGTTTCCTTGTCCTGCTCGAGAACTAAATCTACTTTTTCTTTCTCCGCTTCATTTTTTACTTCGTTTTATTTTTTATCCTCACTTTTATCCTTATCCTCTTTTTCTTTTCTTCTTCACGCTGTCGTGGAATTCCTAAGAAACACTCCGTGCACCTAAGCACTGAGCTTTTCCACCTCTCCAACCGTGCAATGGTGGGTTTGCGGCAGAGACTGTTGGAGAGGATAAAACGTCCCAATCTTTTTTACTCCCAGCCGCGGTTTGCACCGAAATTCTTATCCGAGTATCTTCCCATCACGTCTCAGACTTGCAGTTTACGTTTAGGTGACGCGACATTTTAAAGTAACGTTAATGCCTCAGAGAAGTATTTAACTCACCCTTATGGAAGAATCGTCGCGTGATTAAATCACACAGATTTATCATCAACTTTGCGAGATCGTTATAGGGTCGAAGAAAATGGTAAGGGTAAAAATATACAAAGATGAAAAAATCAAAGGGACACAATATTGAAATTTAAAAGAAGCGAAAACTCGATTTATAGATTTTAAAAATGTTGAAACTCGGAATATGGAACGGTAAAAGGTTAGAAAGGTCAGAACGTAAAATGTCAAACAGTTTCTGTTCCATGTTTTGACCTTTCTATATTTTCAATTTTCTCCGCTTGAGATTTCCACATTTTTAAATTGTCTATAATGCGATAGTCTGGTCCTTTTGTCGGTCGGAAATTCTAGTTTTTTATCTCTACCTGAAGAAAATCTTTCATAGAAATTTGTCTCACCGCCAATCCATTAGCATTTGGAAACGCGAGCAACATCGCCCAGCTTTATCCAGCTTGCGAGGTTTACTCATCCCGGCATTTCAACTTCGCGTTTGTCCCTTTACCTTTTTCCTTTTTCCTTTTGTTTATCGATACCCGTTCCTTTTTTAGCCCCGGCAAAATTTCACCCTGCCATGCATTCTATCGACCGATGGCCATACACGTACGGGTTTATTTACTAATTGGAAAAACGCTGCGGCTCTCACTGACTGGACCTGTAACGATTCCGGCACATGTCGGAAGCTGCGGTCGCGGCAGGACGTATCACACTCCGATTTCTAGTAGTAGGTATGAGAACGGCTCGGAGTCCACCCTTTGTTCAGCTCTTAATTAAACTACCGAAATCCCGGAACAATGAACTCGGATCCGGACTGATTTCAGTGGGAAACCTGCACAAGAGATCTCTCGACGTGTTTATGACTGGCGTCGATACCGAACGCGCGAACATGAATAAATCCCTGTAACATTGTGTCCTTTAATTTGCATCTCAGTTTCCTCTTATCTTTTCTATTTTATACCGTAGTGCCCACGGCGTCAGGAAACAAGGTGTGCTCTCAACGGAGCAGCGCGGTAGCAAAGTCACGTAATCCCCACATGACGTCACGACAAAAGTTCCATTTCTGTCGTGAAAAGTACGACATAACCTCTGTAACCGATTATTTCACATTTCAATATTATTTCCTCAATCAAATAAGACTCGGCGGACGTGAGAAGGAATGGCTGATTTATAGATTTTAAAAATGCCGCTCAAAATGACGTCATACGGGGGCACGTGTCTCATTGGTCGACGCGGCCAGTGATGCGCAGTAACACACCTTATTTTCTTACACCGTGACGGTATCTAAAGATCACTTCGTGTCAACCGAGACGTGAGGTTTGCCAAGTTACAATTGACACGACTTTGTTGAGCTCTGAAAATTGAACCAATCTTTTATTTTAAAAAGTTTGTTTGTTTCCTTCTTTATGTCAAAACTTTTAAATTATCACGCCGGGAAATGGGAGGGAAGTAAATCGTTGCTTTTGAACCCATCGCTGCAGAGTGATATAATTATAACACCCCGCAAGTACTGAATGACAAAGTTTTACTTTCCCCCTGTTACCGGATAAAATTATGATCGGTGTTATCCTTTGATGAGAAGAAACTGCACCGTCTGGCAGGAGTGAAGATAATTTAGTTACGACCAAGGCTCTAAGTGTAATTCATCAGTAATAAATATCTCGCGAGAGAAGGAAATTACTACTCCCTGGAACGAATGCCGCGGCAGCGTTACCGTTCCTTACATTCGCGCTTATAACTATTCGTGGCAACTTAATTGTACGGTGATTTAGTGGGCTCGGTAAACTGCGAGGTGGTTTTCATCATTACCGCTGGTCGTTTCGAGTAATCATAACTGCACTGAGCGGTATAAACCACTTGCAGGAACAATACCCGCTACATTTGTAAGAATTTAAATTTGCATCAGTTGCACGACGGCTTCGAGTACATATACATATATACTCGTATTCTAGGTGCGAAATGTTACAGAACAAAAGGATACTAATTTTCCCCCTCTTAACGGGCTTCAGAAATTGATAGCTCTGCCTTCCACTTCCACATGGCGTCCTGCAGTTGCAGTGGTCCTGAATTTTTCTTGTTCTTCAAAAGTCCCGGAGACTATCCAATGAATTTTTCACAGGTCATGTAAATATTCTATTTTCGATGTCCTTGGGTTTGTTACGGATTTTTTACCATCCGTCATGTCGCAAATACGATGGCTTATTATTATAAATTTCTACCCACACGTCGCATCGAGACGAGAATTTTATTATGATTGAATTTTCACTCGAGTTATACTCAAGTTCCGTATGATTATACGCGTAATACGTACGTATCACCCTGCACCTAATTGAAAAGTGCCGTTTAACCCCCCGTCGGGTCTATTTCGCAGTTCGGTGTTCGACCGTCTCGCCTCTCTTTGCGTCGCGCGTCACTCGTCGACGATTCAACGACGGCTACACGTCGAATAAGGAAGGAAATTTAATCACACTAAATTTTTCCACCCGCACCAAGACGCTCCGGTACAGGCGCCGAAGCTACTGTCTTGGAAATATCCTCGCCCCTTCCAATCCTCATCCTCGGCTCGGCAAAGTGAAGCTTGTAAAACGATCTAGTAAAATGTGCGAGCGTTCTTGGAAGAGGGTTGGTAAGGTTCGCAGGTTCGTTGCGGGGTTTAATTAAAAGAAACAATAACCTCCCATCCGGCCATTATTCTCCGGAGTTTAAAAAGTCTATTTCGCGATACAATGAGCGCCCTTGCCTCGGTGCTGGCCGAGTCGAAGTCTACCGTCGGTATTAACGTGATAAAAACACTAAGTAAGAGACGATTTCAGCTCAGGGATTGCTCGAGAAAGCGAACCGGCAGGCAACACGCGTGAGCCCCAATTTAGACACTCTAATTATTATTAGTATGCACGAAGGCGTTACCAAGAGGGGGTGTGAGTAACGTCTAACTAGTGTGTACCGGGGGCCTCGAGCCGAAACTTTACCTCTTGTCAGTCGAGATATGAAATCAGGGTTGATATTGCAATAATTAGATTACACCGAGTACCGTTGCATAAGTACGAAACAGCAATTTCCTCGACACCCAGACCGTAGACTTGATCTTCGTGCGCATAATTCACCGTCTTGAGACTCGAGGCCGAGTTTCATTCATCCCAAGGTGGTAACAATGGGACACAATGACGGAATACGAACTAAGCGTTAACAAAACCCTACCGGCTACCTCGGATTAAGATAACACCACGAAACTTTGTTACATACACACATGTGTATATATATATATATATATATATATATATATAGGTATGTACATGTATGTACGCATAATCGTCCAAAGGAACCGACTCGCACATGCGTGTGAATTGGCCAGTGCAAGGTAGGTATGTAGGTACGTCGTGACTGAGGGTCCATTTAGTCAGGGAAGGCATTTCAACGTTCGAAAAACATAGTATTGCCACCCATGGCATAATTGCCTGGAGGGAAGCCTATGGAAATGCAATAAATTTCATTCACAAGATCAGAGACAAAGGCGTAAACATTATAAATGGTGATGTAATCGATGAAGTGAAAAAGAAACTAATCAACATTGTACAATATCTTATATATAATGTATTGATGAAAAAGTGTAATGATTTAGGACTGGCATATATCGAATGTAATGGCATAGTACGAGAGGGAAATCTACAACGTTATAAAAGTGCGTATTAGAAATCAGTAGGAAAAACTGTAATCTTGGAGCAATCACGTATTTTATTCTCGCAACGATGACTGACTACAAACACAGCTAGAGCCAGTGAATTTAGCTTCACGCGTGAACGTTTCACCGGTTCGTCTTTTTGCGGATGTTCCAAATCTTCGGAGAGGTGCCAAATCACGGCCGATTTTCGCGTGATCTGTATTCTCTTCGCACCGTCACCGTCACTTGACGTACGTGGATAGCTACCCGGTTTTTCCCCGCCGACACCGCCGTTGTCACACACTCGGGGTGGCGGATGGTAAGTGGATTTGGCAAACAGCACTGTCTTGGAATAATTATTAGGATCGGACTACGAAGCACGCGTTGAGCTTTGCAAGGGTTTGCAGGGTTTACGCCGGTTGACTGTTCACGGACAAACATCCTGATTGAATCACTACACACACACACACACACACACGCGCGCGCGCGCGGTGGTCGTGGCGTCGAGCTGACGGAATCCGCTATGCCTTCGCGGCTCACTTCGACGACATCCTGCCTAATTTCCCGGATTTTGCAGGATGGCAAGTGGTTCCGGAAACAGTGTTTGGATCGAGTTTGAACGAGTCGTGATCGACGTGAGTCGGGAGGAGAATTTGTGAATTTTGTATTTTGTGCCAAGGAAAAGATCTAAGAGGGATGTTTCGAGGAGTTACATATACCTAAGTAAGTAAAAACAAAATACAAGCATTTTTAAACAGGTTCTTATTCGAAAGTACTATCCATTCAATTTCTACCCTGGAAGTTTCATGAAGATATTCGCAGTAATGACGAAGTTATAGCGTTTTGTAACCGATCGGATGAGCAGTGATAAGGGCATCAAAGGACGAAATGAATGTGGTGGACACAGCAAAAAAAAAGATCTAATGGCAGTGTCGGCATCTCAGGAAGATCTGTCATATGACCCAGGAATTGAGGACTTCATGTAAGTTTAAAATCACTTTTTTACCGCTTGACATTTTTCAACCAAATTTTCACACAATGTAGATAAAATTTCATACTTTAAAAGACATATAAATAGGTGTTAGATAAAATTCAGTTTTATAGACGAAAAAAATTCTTAAACATAACTCCAGTTTTATCCGTCTCACAATCAGGTACATGTAACCCCTTAAGAGTCATTTTGGTATCCGTGAGATAGTAAACCTTTGAGATATTGTCGAATCAATTGGCTAGGTCATTTATATTTCAACATCGATACCGTGAAGGCGAAACCATAGCTGGTTGCAATATTTCGATGACATGATCGCCCCCTAAGATCCACCATTTTCCGAAAATCTGTCGTTGATGCGTGGATTAGGGCAATCACGATACGCCGAAGAGGAAAGAACTTGAACACAAGCTCGGCTGAGGTTCATCGAAATGGCGGTTGGTATGTACCTCGTAACCACGCTAGGAAAGAACCTCAGTAAAACACGTCCAATCCCGTTCTTGACGATACGTCTGCAGGTAGAAAACACTCCATGCGATGTGGAGTCCCAACGGTGGTTAGTGCGGTACGACACACACCTCCACATTCCTCCGAAACATGGGAGTGTTGCTTTGAGCAGTTTACACTGCGCGACACACTGGATTCGTTATCCTTAATTCATTCGGGACTCGACAGCAGTCGGGAACGTACCAAGCCACCTCAAACCGCTTCTGGTGTAGATACCGACCCACTTCCGCGTCCGACTCCCCGAGGTATAGTTACGAAGTGCGAACTGGTGCGATTAAAACGTTACGGAATATTCATCTTCTTCCTGCAGGCGTACTCTTTATCATATCTCTTTATCTTCCCGCCGATTCTCGAATTTGTAATTCCTGAACGTCGTCCGTCGGTTGACTGGGGACAATAAGGGTCCGCATTTTGATACGCGAACAGTTTTCAGTTGGCTTCAAGGTATTTTACAATACCCGAAATGCCGACTCTCGAAAGCTGCCGAGGGTCGTGCACAGTCGTGGGAGTAGGGCGAGTCTGATAAGCGGTTTTACATGTCCCTAAACTATGGATTAGCCAGGCAAAGTCGAGCAGTGAATTCTAATAGCCGGAGTACGGCTGAGTGGTGAGGGACTTTAGCCCTCCCCGCGGAGGGAAGCGTGTATCGCTTTTAAATCCGTTAATGCCAGTTTAGATTCGAGCGATTTGCATAGGTTTCAAACCGTCGTGTCAAGCCCACGTGATACCATTCACGTGTCACTGCGTAGGAGGAAAGTTCCGAAAGAGCTGGGCCACGCGGATCCGACGGTACCAAAGTCGTGGATTCATGCCTCATGCCGCTTAGGCTGCTGAGGGAATGCCGGAACGACCTTTGACCAACCGAAGTTCGAAGCCCCCGAACTGATCTCTCAAATATCCAGTTTCCACCCTTGTTCACCCAAGTCTTACAAACACCGCAAAGGCAAACTTGGGTAAAGGAATGAAATTAGGTGGGTACGATGTTTGAGGATCAATTGGCGAACGGGTCGCAAGTGTTATTTCCTCAGACTTTACCGCAGACCGTTCGCCGAAGCGAAGTTGAGAGTGCGATGTGGAAAAAAAACGGAGAAAAAAAAACACGAAAAGAAAAATAAACAAACGGGCAGCAGAAAAACGGGAACCGACCGTGATTAAGGACTCTGAGACTAATTATCTTAATACCGTATACTTAATCGCTGTTAACAACACAGATCCTTCACTCGTGAAACTTTGTCCTTAGTTTAATCCAATTCGTTAAGCTATACGCATTGCCTTTCACTTCTAGCCCAGGACCCGGGATCCTCTGCACAGCAACTCGGCCCCAAGGATGAATTAGTTTTGATCGATGCGGGAAATTTGACTAGACATACGGTGTTTGACTTGAATTAACTCGGTTTGCTTCAACTTTTTTTTCTTCGCCTATCTCATCGGAGAGGAATATAAAGAGACAGCCTGGATGGTGGATGTGAGGCAGAGTCACCAAGATGAAGAGGAATGAAGTGAATGGTGCGCGGAGAAAGAGGGAAACTTTTACATCAGGCATAAGTTTATCTTTGTATGCGGGGCGGTGGGGTTGTTATACCCGATTCCTGTAAATCACTCGAGAGGAGCTGGCGCTTTTTCGAAACCGTTATCTTCTTCCCTTCTTCCACTCTCAATTTTATTCCTTCGGATTTATTCCGCCGGTAACAGTTGTATCGCAGTCGCCATCTTGCGGCCAAGAAACGACTTTCGAAGATATCGACCCCACCGGATTTATCTCTCTTATTTGATCCCCGTGCTGCAGCTGCTTGGAAGTTCGATCGGTTCATCGGTGATACGGCGTGGAAACAGAAAAGAAGGGAAAACGTTCCTTCTCACTAATGTCCTTCCTCTGATTACGCGAACCTTGCCTTGACAGACCGGCTGGTGCCGCGATATTTCCAGCACGTGAAAAGGGACCTCGAGGCTCAAAGCGCATTATGTGCCTGCACAATGATCGATCGATCGATCCCTGGTACAAGGCTGTTCTCGCTACGGGTCGACCGACACATTATTACCAGTCGTATAACTGTAATTGTTTACAGAGCATTCGCGTGTTGTCTAACTCGTGCCACGGAGGCGGCACGGTTTCTAGCCAGAAACACTAAAACGTCATGAAAGATTTGTGCCCTGCTGCAAATTACACGTCGAGGGTTCTATTAGCCGAAGAAACGACAAAGAGCATCGAGGCAAGGAGCTCAGAAAGCGGAAAGAACGGGAAGGCTTGGCTGGTCACCCTTTCGCATAATTCTTTTTGAATCCACTTTGAACAAGTGCGATTGGATACGAGAAGCGAATAACAAACGATTATACGGTTGGGACATAATAAATTTGAGAAGAAAACAAAATGATCTCTGCAAAAACCAGAATGATTCTCGTCAGATCCAGATTCCGATGGTTATGAATGAAAGAAGTGTCGAGATTCGATGAGATCACGTAAAACGTACCGATGAAACGTTCAGAGAAAGGATATCATCGTAGTCACAGATGTAAGAAGTCCTGGTTCGTTGAGAAAATTCAGTTACCTGTAAAAAGTGTTATAACTAACAATTTTTGAAGTGAAGATAAAACTGGCTGAAAGATTTTCAGCAGCGCGGGATTCTTGGTGACTTGCGAATCTTGTCTCTTCGAAGTTGATTTGATAAGTCAAAGGTGTCTCAGTCAGGGTAAGCAGCCGGTTTGATCGATAATCATTAGACGTATCCGCGGAAATTGTTGAGGTGTTGAAATATCGATTGACGTGAAAAACAGTTTGAGATTTCTTCCGTCCGCGTTGCCACTCGGGACTCGGCTGTATTTCGCCTCTTTGATGAAGCTGTTTAGCCTCGGCGGATGCAGGGGTGGTTTATAATTCCCGAGTTCGGCTCTGGGGGTGGAAACGAGGAGCGAGCGAAGCACGTTCGAGGGTCGCGTGCGGCGCCTTGGAAACGAATCAAGTTCCAAAGTTTGAGCGGCGGAGGATCTCGTCTAAAATATTCAAGCCATGAGACTCCAGCAACTCCCGTTGATGCCGCTGATGCCAGCGCCGTCCTCCTTACAGCTACGCTGGCTGTGCAGTCGAGTCCAAGTATCTCAAGTCCGTTCGAGTAGAAACTTGGCAGTCTGACGCCAGCGACATTTTTCCAGGACTAGCAGGCTTCAAGCTGTTGAATTCTCTAACCGAGTTTCCCAACATTAGTTTCAATCCGTCGAACGATATTAGGGGATGGAGGTCTCTCCATGCCAGACAAGTTCACCAAATTTACAGATTCCTTAGCTTTTCGTACCAACCACTATATAATAGTTTCAAAATTGATCGTTACTGGATGCTTTGTTTCATTTTTATATTTTAGTGAGTATGATATTATAGTTTATTCGTTTTTTCGATCAATCGATTAATCGACGATTTCGATTAACTTTTTTTTAGATTAACGATTTTGAGGCTGCCGGTTAATCGATTAATCGCACAGCACTAGTTTGGAGTAAAATAATTCGACCACTTTTTCAAGTTTTCCCATTTTCTTTTGACAACAAATTAGTTGAAGCCGATTCAACAGGTTGGAAAGAAATACGGTGCGACGTCACACCAAACTCAATTGCATATTAAAACTTTCGCAAATGATAATTTATGTAACTTACAATAAAAAACACTTACTCTAGCTAACGATAATGTAAGAAAGAGATAATATTTTTCCCGTCAAACTTTCCCATTCCCAGGAGTATAATTGCAATTTAAGTTCCCAGACTTGTAGATATTCACAACAACAAAGAGGAAGAGAAAAAAACTTTGATGTTTCCATTAAAGTAAACTTTATTCGGCGTCGATCCACGAGTATTCACATAACATAATCACAAATCGCATGTTCTGTGGAATAATGAATGTTAATGAACCTCGAATGAAGCTATAACCCTACCTCTAAACGTATAGTCAAGAAATTGAGACAGGAGTTTCCGTCTTGGTTAGAAGGAGTCATTTGACAGCCGTGAATAAGCTGAATGAGATTCTCTAGTGTGCATTCGGAGGTATGTGATCGATTGAATCTAGCCGTGGCAAGGGGGCAAAGTTTGAACGGCGGAAGCGCGTCAGTCAAAAGGACTTTGTGTATTACCATGTTGCCGGTAGTCGGGCGTGTAAATCCCCGTAACTCATAAAGATAGGACGATATTTACTCGGCCATATATTACCGGGTCTCTCACCCGCCGGTTATGCCGGTACCAACACAATGTGTATATAAGTGTATGGCAACACGCCGCAGCCCCCCTCCCCCCCCCCCCCTTTCAACCAACAATATACCGTTTTAATTAATTTACAGTTTCGCACGCCGCGCAGCCTATGCCGAGAAATTACACGCGCGGATACTACCAGTCAGTTTGAGCTTGTTGTTTCAATACAGGTACCCATGTACCTACATATCCTACCGCTAAAAACATTGCGGGCCATCTTGGTTCGCATCGCCGGCTTTTCATTATCATACCCCAGAATAAAGAAACGGCCGTTTGTAGAATAAGGTGTTTTCGGTGAAACTACCCGCTCAACGCCGGCATATGTATACTGAACGAGAAGATCATCGCGAACGAGGAACGATAAGGTAATTGTACCAGTCATTGACACGTTTAGACCCATTTACACAGATCTGCAACAAAATACTCCCTCAAATAACATTATAGATATAATGGTTCTAATGATGTGCCAAATTTGTATCAGCTTTCAATTTTTCGCTGTCACGTATATATTACATGTGATTTTCTTTTTTTTTTTTTTTTTTATCAATTGTAATAATTGTATTAATTTTCTGTCTTTGCGTACTTCTCCAATATCGCTACGGACTTAATAAATTATCGATCTATCGATTAGAACTAAGGATCAAACAGATACAATCAAAAAAAGGTGAATAATTGGGACAGGGTCAATAACTGGTGAGTTTGACAGAAAACACCCTGTTTAATTATCGTGCTTTCTTTCTGCCTATCTTTCTCTCTCTCTCTCTCTCTCTCGCTTTCTTCATATCGCCTGCAGCAACCACGAACTCGCTTTGAACAAATTGCCAAGTTGAGGATAAGGGAACGATGATCATAGGAACGTTCCTGGAAGATTCATGACGAGAAGAGTGAAGAGAAGGTGGAGGTCTACCAAGCCTGCTGACCCCGGCGGCGTCTAACGTCGCGACGACAGGCGAAGCGTGGTGGTAGATGGAGGGGTAGGTGGAGATGAGGGGATGGGGGGAGGGGGAGGAAGAGAAGGGAGTCCCTTTTTCGCTCTTTGTGGGGAAAACCAGGATTGGTTTTGGCTCTTCTCTGGTGGAAAATTAGAAAGTGGATCGCGAATCCGTCGCCGATAAGCGAGACCTGGCTGCGGTGCGCTCGGAGGCTCCGATATAACGGGGGGTCGGTTGGCTGAACCAGAAGAAGAAGAAGAAGAACGGAATCAGAAAGAGAGATAACAAGTTGGGATTGAGCTTATTGCAGGTGAAGCGGATGACGAGAAAGGCGATGAACGAAAGGTAACCGATGGGAATAATAAATAAGGTTGTATGCCGTTCGCTCGATCTATTCGCCCATCACTTCCGCATTATACGATGATAAACCGTCCTCTGCAGACGACATTGATCCGATTACGCGATGATATTCAACGTCGGCTGTCGTACCTTCGACCTGTGGCTCATCAATATACGGTGTAAATGGTGGGTAACCTGTGGAATGGCCGACTTCATTCGCTTCAATTAACAATAGATTTGCGCTGCTCGTTAATGACCATGGTACGATCCTACACCTGACGTAACAACGTCGGCTACGAAAACAACACCGCTATCCATGTAACATCTACGTGACAGTCTACACCCGACCAGAGACCGTTACAATGATTTCGCGCAAACCAAGGGAGTCACAGACACTTCCACTGGGCGTGTGCTCGTGTGTCGAATGGCGAGCTTTTACTCCGTTGGGAGCCATAATCATGCGTCAAATTTATAGGACTCTAGGTACCCAACGACCTCAACCCGCAAACCCTAACCCGACTAAATTGGCGCAATGAAATTCACCTTCATTGATTTCGGATAAATTTCCATCACGTTTATTCACGTGGATATGGACGTGTAATTGCGTACGTTCCGTTTTTGTTTTTCTTTTTTCATATATGTACCTGTATATTTTTGTTTTTCTTCAAGTCGCCAGTAAAGACGACGCGGTAAAAGGGACTGGGTTATAGCGGAATCGGGATATCGGGAAATTGGGAAACGTAGCCGATCGCCGAGTGAGTAGAAAATTACCTCCTCCATGGGCTCGTTGTCGAGGCTAAGATTGGCGCACGGGGTTGAAACCCTGAGGCTAACCACTACTTATACATGGCTACGCTGACATTCCCCACGAGAGCGATTCCACCACGAAATCACAGGCGCCCTTTGCGCCGGCGGTGAGTCGAGTGAGTGGCCAATATAGATAATACGACGGAGGAACGTATCGCTATTGTCATCTATATTTGATGGGTGAATTTAGATATCGGACTAACCCTTATGCCGGAGTTTCTAGCCCCGAGCGTTTTATAAACACAGGTGTGTTTCTTGCGATTACGTATGTATTATACGCATATATATGGTGTATTAGATACCTTGTGTACTTTACCCTGCAAGGCTTGTACGCCAAAATTCGCGTGAATGCACGAAACCCGCGAGGGGTGAGATTCGTTCAAATGGGGCGGGGTTGAAGTTCCGATTTTCAAAAGTTCCGACGGTGCATGATTTTGAATTACTTGGTGACGAAATTTGAAGTAGAGAAATCAAACCTTTAGGGAAACAACAAAGTTTTGGATGGTTGAAAACCCGATGGTTCGAGGTTTCGAAATTCGATGTTACGAAAATTCAAGTGACGGTAGAGCAGAATTCCGAAAAATAAAGTTTTGATAGAGCAAAAATCCGTAATTTGAAATTTACTCACACAGCGTAGTTCACGCAACGAGTGGGTGTAAAAAAAATGAGAAAAACCGATAATCGGAATGACCGAAACGAAGAAAGATCGAAGTGGTGAAATTTCACCTAGCCAGAATTTCACAGACCTGAAAATCTTACAGGACGAGAAGATTTTTTTATCATATATATACACACATATATATATAATATGTGGCAAAACTTAATTTTTATCCCATGTTCCAGAGTTTGAGGGGGGAAAAAGAAGAAGAAGAAAAATGTGTCCCAATATTTGAGACAGTCTATTATATACCTACCCACCTTCACTTTTTACACACACACACACATATATATATATATATATAAGTATAGACCGAAAAAATTTCACCCACACACTCGAGTTATCGCAATGGTTTTTTTTTTTTTCTTTTCACTTTCCGCTACACCGAAACAGAGACAAAGAGTTTTATAACGGAAGCTGTGGGTATGGGTAAAAACCTGTGTATAAAAAAACGTCGAAGAAGGGTGAAGCGAATAGGGTTTCGGGCCGAGAGGGTTTTCGCTTTTACGTCGCGACGCCTGTCACAAGCTCTCACCGAAAGCACGGTCGAGTTATCAACCGATATTTGCTAGGAGCTAGCGAATAAGGCACTCCTGCAGCACACCTCTAAATATCGGGCTCCCGTTGAGAAGGTGGTAAATCTTTCCATTTGCCGCCGTTATCGAAGGCGAGCGTCGAAAGGTGCGTAAAACTAGGGTGAGAGAAGAAGAGAAGGCAAAAAAAAAATAAATAAATAAATAAATAAAATATCAAAGAAAATAAAAAGAAAGAACAAGCAGAAAAAAAAAATTTTTCGCTATGATCTAGAAAACAGTCCGGTGAAAAATCTGAAACTGATAGGACTTGGCGGCCAAATGTGAAAGTTTTGACGGCAAAATTAAAAAAAAAAAAAAACGTTTCTGAATTTTTTTTTTTAACAAATATACAAACTGGGAAAAACATAATCGTTTATTTTTAGAAAAAGTAATAAGGAGGAAAAAGTATATAATATTTGTCGGTCAAGCATTGAGGATCGATTTGTTTCCGGCATAACCGGAAGTTAAAATTAAACGAGACGTAGCCATATCTTTATGACCCTCATTTTCGATCGAAACCAATGCTTCTTTTTAATATATCATCAAAGGTGATGAAAAACCCAAAGAATCCACCTCGACAATTTTATCCAAGGGGTTCAGAACACTTGTTTTTTTTTTTAATTTTTTTTTTCTTCACACCTTTAGTCCATAAAACTTCTCAAAGTGTTCTAGGGTTCTAAGAAATCAGTAAAAACCCAGAGTCTCTTCTATAAAAGTGTCGACTACATTATAGAAAAATTGGCATACCCGATACTTTGTAAGTGTTGTTAACAAAAATTGCTAGTTAGAAAACGTCCGTTCCCTAAAATACCCAATTTTGCCACAGAGGTTTAAAATTCTCGATCGCCGCTACGACGATAATATATCATCGCGTATGTAGAAGAGCGGCAGGTGCGGCATAGAGCCGGGGAATTTTTTGGAAACGGATCGACAAACATCGGTGGACCGGAATCCTCCGAGTCCTTGCTTGCGGCTGTTAAAGGGCGTTTGCCGAAGTGTCGGGCAGGCTGACAGCCGCGCGAGGATTATAAACGAGCCGTGAACACCCTCCGGAGTTTTCCCTTTTCGTTTACTCGTCCTCAACGACCAACTGTGTGCACAATATACACCTACACCTGTATATAGACGCACGAATGCCAGAAAACCCAGACGTTTAAAAGCTCTCCGTCCTCTTTTCGCCCCCGTTCGTCGTTTCGTTCGAGAAAATAGAGAGAGTGAGAGAGAGAGAGAGACAGGATGACGGGGGGGGGGGAGGGTGGATAGGGGGTGGGATGCTTTCGGAAGCGAGTTAAACGCACGTGATACCCGTTCCAGCTTAATTAGCGAAATAACAGACGGAACTGCGGACGTTGATGTTCGGGAGATTCGGGAATTAACGTCGATGTTGGTATTGCTTTAAACTTCTCATCCAGGCAGCGGCGTGAAAATTGCGCTTTGTTTGTACCGTCTGATCATTGATCGTAGCGATGTATAATCGTCGTCGTCGTCCTAGAGTTTGAAATGAAAGCGTAACGAATTCACCCTCTTATATTTGAGTAAATATACATGAGAACAGAAGAAGAAGAAGAAGAAGAAGAAGAAGAGAGAGAAGGAAAAAAAAAGCGTGACAAAAGAATTTTATTAATTTATGTATGTACATACATATATATATATATATACACTGCACCGTGTCGTTGAAATTTTCTTTGATAATTCCATTCGTATATTAATATATAATACAAGTTTTGCGACGAGAAGTCGTAATGAAAAATAAAAATAACAGAAAAAGAAGGCATTACACACTCAAAGGAATAAAGAAATAAACGGAAGAGAGGGTGAAGAGAAGGAGTGTAGAATAATAAAAAAAAAAAAAAAGAAAAAAGGAAAGTAAAATGCGTTATATATTGCGGGAAATATGCAAAGGTATTCTTGCCGGTAATCGTAAATTTCATGACAGCATAAAGAAGCTCGTGCGAGCGGCTGCTAAGGTAGCTCGTTTCAACTCCGGGGGGGGGGAGGGAAAAAAAAATATTTCATTCCGTCTCGAGAGATGAACGATTTGTAAAATATTGTATTAATTACCTGCACAGAGTTTTGCGAATAATATAATTCGATGGAGATTCGATGTTTTTTGGAATAATAACGATGTAATTGAAATATATCATCAGCGAGACGAGAGTTGTGATGCTGAGATGTGGTAAGTATAGAATATATACTTAGGTTATCCCAACTCATTTCATTTCTCCGTATATTATCAGACGGTCCTAAGTCAAGTCTGAATAACGGTCGAATTCCGCAATGGTAATTTGAAAATTTAACTTGAAGAATATGTGTATGAATATATGTATTTATATAAACGTATAATGTTTCAGTTAAAGCGAATACCCTAATGAATTCGTTATATCTAATTACAATTCACTGAAATACAAATGAAGTTTTAGAGTTAAATTAACAAAGCTCTTGCACGTGTTATGTGTAATTAGAAATTTGCTAAGACGTGTATTTTCTCACTGATTTAAATATCCGATGTAAAAAATTGATAAGGCTGAAGTTAGTGACGTTATTGTAACGATTAACGTTTCGAAAAATCTTTATCTTACAGTTGCACGAATGTCTGAAATTCGGTAAATATATTCATATTTTGAAAACTTAACTACTTCAAAGTCACTATAAACATGCAAAATAGTAATTTCTTTACCCAATGTTTCGTTAGGTTAACGTTACCAACTTCAGCATCATAAAAATTGCTCGCTAATATCGACGAAGGTTGAATTTTTCCAACATGTCTGCAGGTTGGGTTAATCGAATGGACGATTTATTCGAGAATAAAAGGAAGAAGAAAAAAAAACCGAACGATCGGAGAACAAAGCGAGTTCGGGTCAGGTAGTTATGAAAAGTCTAAGGCAAATTCGCAATCTTGGTACATAAAGAAAGGTTGTAGGGCGTACATTTCTTGCGGAGTAGCTACTCATCGTCTCGAGTGAATCGCAGGCTGGATTTGTTTGTACGCCGGTTCGCAAACAATAAAGGCTTTATCGAGAGAAACGAGCCACGAGTCGAGTAGAGTCGAGTAGAGATGAGATAAAATGAAACGAGACGAAATGGAACAGAATGGAAAGCTATGCACCACTCCGGATTATACTAAGAGACTCTTCGCCAATTTTGCCTCAGGATATTTTTCCATTTACGATGCAAACACCGGAATATACGCATGTCAATTACCCTGTCATACCTGTCTAAGATGACGCCAACGGCGGTTTATCAAATCGAATCATTCCACATCGATGCGGTGATGACGTTGCATTCATTCATGCTCGTTAATTTTACAGGCCAAGAGCCTGAGCGACAGAGTGTATCGCAGATTATCACAGACGAACGTAGGAGGAAACTACTTTTCATCCAGGAAACGAATGTTTTATTACTTTCGTTTCACCGAAGACTCGCTGATTTGACAAACGACACGGAAGAAGAGTGACGAGGCTGCAGGTGACACGGAAACGAACGATTGAAATTTATTCTATCGCAATTCGGGGAATGAAAAGAAGTCGCGGACGTTACATTTGTTAATTTCTTTAATTCCACGACGATTCCGATAAACTGTAACGATTTCGATAATACCCTGAACGTGATCTCTGATTCATGTAATTCTGACAATGAACTGTCTGCAGGCTAGTTCAGTAATACGAACAAGTCCGTGTCTTAATCGCGGTCTTACATACAGTCTTGGTGATGCTCGTTTCATTGTTATCGGCCTGACCGGTAGGATCATTGTAATCTAAGCGTGGCTGTGCAATAGAGATAGAAATGCACTTTAAAACTTTAATCTAGCAGCCTATATTTATTTCACCTAACCTCAATAATGTAACATGTAATGAGCTCGCAATTGTCACTGCACAATGATGTAAAACTACGCGAATCCCGAATCCAGCCGAAAGTCCCTAGATCGCAACGACTCTGGCGGTCGTAACAGCAACTAAATAACTTGCTTCACCAAGACATACACCCCCCCGCTTCAAAAAAGGGCTCGTGTTTCCAAACCTCTGTGTAAGATCGTGGTATTAATATGAAATAAAAAGAAAATATGAATAAGAAAGAGTAATAATAATGATAACAGAATGTCCAAATGAGTATTTGGGCAATTTGTCAAAGTTAGGTTATGTGATGCCGGGGTCGCGTTAAACCTCCAAAGCTCATAGGAGGCGAAACCCCCTGAGCTAAGAAGACGCGATATACGATTACCAGTTAGCCAGCAGCGGCACACACCGAAGGCGTCTGAAGTCGAGATAAGAGGTGAAAGCGTTAGGTTTGATAGGTCGAATGAAACTCCCTAGGGAGGAGACGCGAGGAGCGCTGGTGATCTAGTCCGCTCCTTCAAATTCCGGGGCCCCTCTAACCCAGCGACATCGACAAACTCCGCGCCTCGCCACTCTTGCGCCCTCAGCATTTCCCCAAAAACTCGTATATAAGGAGTGACTCTGTGAGGTTCGGTTAGGTTAAAAATGTATAGAACGTACAGTCGGGTCGGAAAGGGGTTGAACCAAAAATGTGATAAAATAAAGCTTCGAAGCTCCTACTAATATAGATACTAATCCAGTTACGTCTAACTAGAAATACTTCCGTGATGAATAAAACATTTTCAAATGATGGATTCTAACGGCGGCAAGCTCATTAAACCACTAACATTAGGGAAATCACAAGATTCTAGCATTTTTCACGGAAAAATTCTATAATGTTTGTCAAATTTTGTTGAAGGATAGCTCATGTTGTCCGCAATCGAATTACTTGCAAAAATTGTCCAAGTCTTCTACTTCAGACAATTCGCATGGATTTCATTTATGAACGATACGAGATATTTTTCTTCGGAACTAGACGAGCTATACACAGCTTTTTTGGTGAAAAAACATTAGAATATTATGACTTCTCTGGTGTTGTTAGGAAAAAAGTATTTTTACACTTGAAATTCAGTGTTTCAACATTTGATTCCTTATCGCAAGAACTTTTTACATCAGATATAATTTTATTAGCTTTGATCTTACTATGCGACCTTTCGACACATTTTTTATCAGTGTACATAAAGTGTCGCCGCTGCTTCAAAGTGGTCCTCAATCCGCATGCCGGCGGGATTTGGAAAAAAGAAATCTCACCCCGCGATTTATAATACGCTCTTCTTCGTCTTTTTCATTGTTCGCAGGTCAGAGTACATCGAGTGGTGACCGGATGACTTCCTCGTCGAAATGGCAACCGCCTAACACTCATCGGATGAACGAGATGATATTGAATTTCCGTTTCACAAGAACCATGTACGGTTCTGCTATCATACTCAAAGGAGATTCGAAATTTATGCGGGATCCTTAGCAATAAAGAGCGTCTTTGAACATTAGAATTTCCCCCGGAAAGGGCCGATGTACTTTCATACCCTCTTTGCCCGATAAATATCATCTTCAATATCGACGAATTCAGGGAGAAACCCGAGCCGGGATTCAACATCAGTGAAGTTAGCTGCGCGTGACGCGTTCCACTAATCATCTGCTGACATAACCCTACTTATCGTCGGCACTCCTCTTTCGGAGCTTTCGCTACTGTCTGTCCTTGGGCGATAATTGCGTTCCGGCCAGTATAATCATCCCAGTGTTATGTAACATTCGAGATGAATTTAAAAAAATGTTGAGATTAGCCTGCTCTTCTCAATACAGTTTATATACGAAGATAGTCGACCGAGCTTACGATGTTTAGGTTAGGTTAGGTTAGGAAACCGAGGTAAGTCGTAAGTAACGACGATATCGATGCGAAGAATCAGGGAGAAAATAGAAAATAAATTATACAGGACGAAAAAAGTGTGCGGAGAGTGAAGAAAAGCGATGATCGTAGCTGAGCCGCCAGATGGAGGGTGGAGGGTAGGTTGGGTATAAGAAACGGGAGGAACGGAACGGAACGGAACAACATCGATTGTTCGAAGAGTGAAAAAGCCAGCGTCATTTCCTTCGGTTAGACCTTCGCATATACATATATATGTATCCACCAACCAGTTTTTCCGTAGTAAAGTTGCCCTGCCGACTCCCGTATGCCACTGAATTACTCCTGTGGCGGTTCTTCGGTTGTTTCAGAAAAGGTATAGAACAATCTTCGGTTACGCCGAGATGACCAGCTTGGGACTCGTATTCCACCCTCAAGCCTACATCTCCCTACTCGATATTTACGCCAGTGAAACCGCGCGGTTTGACACGCAACTTCTCCTCCTCAAGTTAGACATTCCTTTCGTATTCGCATACAGCAGCGATGGCACGGAAAAAAAAAGAAAAATTCAATATTTACCGAACATGACGAAAGGTATGTTCTTTCTGTTCATCCGAGTAAACGTGCTTTCGTTGAATAAGCGGAATCATTGTTCTGATTGCCATTTTCTTACATGAACGAAACCATTTCCTTCCCCATAATATTTCATCGGCGTATTTGCTCAAGTCAACCAATCATTTCCCACGATTGTAAAGAAGTTGCAGCTTTCATTCCGAAATCCGAGAACTAAATATAATTTTGAAAAACCAGAGTTCATCAACGCAAAGAATTTTCCCAGAACTTGTGATAAACCAGATGAAAATCTGAAATAGCGATGGATTCATATCTAGTCTCATATATAGCCGAAATACTTAGAAACCGATAATTGACGCTAATTAATTTATCCTCATCTGTATTTCCGGATCGGCACGAATATTCTGATTTTACGCCACACCTGACAGATGCATGGAGCAAGTGTTAGAAAACTAATTCAAGCGACTCATGCCACAAACTAATCAGTGTCACCTTGTTGGTTAATCAAATTTCCGACTTCCGCAGCGTCTATCACATTAAACCCTACCATCTCCTCGGCATCGCGGTACTTTTCTTGTTCAGAACGCCCGAGTGCGCATGCGCAAAATATTTCGCCTGTTTCTACAGGCTGGCCAACTTTTCTGATTGGGTCCTATCGCAAACTGTCAATACGCGAAAGCGTTTCGAGGCTATATTGACTTGGATGCAGCCCGACACGTTCTGAATATCCCAAAAAGTCAATGCGACATAACCTCAACACGTCTTCGATATTTCGATAGCTAGCATTTGGCCGCAACTGAGAATTGGTGAACCTGGCAAGCAGACGAAGTCACATCGATACGAATTAGTCGAATCTACCAATCGAATCACATGATTCGGCGCAGCCACATTTGGGTGTTCAGTTTCATGAGACTGTCAGGGTACCATAAATGGAATGTAATCTTTACGTTGAAATAAAAAAAAAATGTTTGCGATCAAAACTCGAAAAGAACCATAACGAGGAGGAGTGGAGAAAATTTCGAAAGTATTACATGCAGTAGCAAAATATGCGACTTTAAACAATTTCTAAACGCATATTCAAGGGTTGGTGTGACATACTTGTGGGGGGGAATAACGAGTTCCTCGACCTGCTCAAGTGGGCCTTGTATGTATGTATACCTGCCTATACGTAGGTACACACGTACGTAGTTGTACTCGAATGGAAAACATAACTCAGGCAGCTTCTGGTACACTTTAGGTTATATAACTATAACGGAACGAAAAGTGCGACGAAGGCGACTTTTCACCGAACCTCTTTCTTCCTGTTTGTTTGGTTTTTTTTTTTTTTTTTACACTTGACTTTTTACACCGCTTCGCTTTTCTTCCACTTCGAAACTTTCTCCCCACCTTCTTTTCCCGCATCATTTTTACCGATCAGAGATCCCTCGGCAGGATTTTCCCGATATTCTTACACCACGTACAATCGTATCAATTACAATTCCGTTTTTACCTAAGCGTTAACGGTTAAAACAACTCCGGCTACTTGACAGCCCATCGACAACTCTTTTAACGAGAGTAAACTGAAAACCAATAGTTGCGTTTAAAGTTATAGGTGAAACACGAGTGATCCTCACTTTTTTTCCGCTCCGTATTTTTATTGCACAAATCGATCGAATAAACGCTAGCATTGTAATTGGTATCCTATTTTCATCTTATTGCTCGTGAAGAAGAGGCGAAGAAATTTTTGGAACATGGAAAGAGTGTTGATCGTTTGTAAGCTACACGTGTTTCCATCTTAAAGAGGGACTTTGGATTACATCGAGCGAAAAGATGGCTTTCGGGCGTGTTGAAATTATTGATCGGTCTTAGAGAGAGAGAGAGAGAGAGAGAGAGAGAGAGAGAGAGAGAGAGAGAACTCACGCGATTCGAGTTTTAGGCGGTAAAAGAAAAAAGACAATGATAAAAAATAAAAGTGAAAAGAATAGGGCAAAGAAGAAAAGACGAAGAAGAAGATGAAGAAGAAGACGGCGAAAAAACGGGGTTAAAAAAAGAGAAAACTCAGACTGGCGAAAATATGCATGGGGTGTGTATGTATATATGCATATATGTATATAGTTATATATCTATGTATATTATATATGTATGTATGAGACTTGGATGAGAAAGAAAAAGAATCTTCAAGTTCTGCATAGAGAGACCCGGCATGCGCGCGTGAATATTTCACACACGTCTTGCCCAGTGTGTGTACATACGTACCTGTACGTATATGCACATATCTCTACATGTATTTACGTACAAGGGTACATATATATATATATGGTACGTGCATATAGACCTAGGTATGTACATCTACACCTACGTTCAGAACGCTCAGAGCAACCGACCGTGGAATATTGATTTGAAGGGACGTTATTGTCTTCTCTATTGTCTTTCCTTAAGAACCCGGATAGAGCCTAGAATTTCAAACGAAGACCACGCTGCGAGTAGTATTCACTCTTCAGATGTTACACCTAGGTATCTACGAGCAGCGGGGTGATACTCAATGCTTTAATATAGGACCCTTGTTCGAGACAACCTAGATGGAAAAACATTATCACCTGAATGAAGCTGGATGACGAAGTAACCAAAGATTAGTAAAACTGCCAAGTTTATCCCCCACGTTTGTTGGTAACACAGTTTTCTCGCAGCGCACTATCGAGATGAAAAAAACTAACAAATTTCCGTTGCTTGTTATTATTAGAACTACCATTGCTACCATTCTTACAAGCGCTGATCTCTAAACTAACTGGATGATTGACTAGCGTCCTCGGGATGAGTCGATTACAAGCAGACGAAATCGACACCAGCGCTTCAATACTCCCAGTGTAACTAACGAATCACGTGGTTCACTGTGTATGTCATTGGTTCAGGTGACAGAACCACGTGACTAAGTCTGTTTCTGATAGGCTATCACCCACGTGACCCGTTAGTTTGACTTCGGATATCGCAGCGCTAATGTCAGTTTTTGGGACTTCTAATCGGCCCAAGTTGCCATGTGCTGAAAGCATAGCAAGGACCCGGCGATCCGTTTGGTACAGAGATCATTGCTTACTAGTCGATTTCCCTTTAAGCATATATTTTTCTTTGCTGCGGCAATAGAACGTTATAAGTTCTCAAATAAGAAAGTGGAAATGTGAAACTTGTATCACCACGCTGTGTACGAGTGCAAATGACGCAAACACTAAGCGTATAACAATATTAGGTAAGGGAAAACGAATATTTCTCAGGAATGGACAAATAAATATACCTTTATCGTACCTTCGGGCCCCGCACCAGCAGGAAAGACAGTTCCAACTTTTACCCCCAACAACGTTATGAGAATGATGGATTGCCACGCGGATCAATCTCTGATATTTTCACGTGCCGCGAAAAAAGCTCCGACTAAATGCGGCTGAGCATGATGATAAAAGGGTGATTAAAATTACAGGAAAATTCTGTTTACTTAATACATTTTCACATTTTTTTACCTACCTCCGAGTTCAAATTTCGTCATCAAGAATATTACAATAATAAATATTGGGCGCTAATTTTGGGAAAAAGAAAAATAAATTTCCACCAAATTGAAATCGTCAATAGTTAAAAACTAATAATTGAAAATTAGCCGCGTTTTAATTACCATGCGTAAATGTTGTTGCACGTCGACTCAATTTTTCGTTTATTTATTTATCTACGTTCCCGCGAAGATTCGTACTTTGCGAAAAAAGGAGAAAAACAAAAATAACGTTCGTACCGTGTGACGCGACGAATATAAACGGGAGGAGGCGTCAGTTATTTCAAGCGTAAAAATCTGCAGCTTTATATTTTCACGTTTTTTTTTTTTTTTTTGTTTTTTTTTTTGTACCTCCACCGTCTTTTGTCTCGTTTTTTTCTCTCCTCTTCGTTGTTGTTTTTTTTTCTTCTTATTCTGGAAGTATATATATATAGGTATATATATACCTATATATATGTATATAGGTATGTATATGCATGTATATAGGATTCAAATTAAATAACGGACGGTGGGTTGGCGAATTCCATTTTCTGGTTACAGGGTTTTGGTTTTACGGTCTAGCAGCTTCTCGGGCAGACAGTATTCATCCGGACTCACTAACTGAGCCCCGTGTTTCTCTCTTTCTCTCTCTCTCTCTCTCTCTCTCTCTCTTTTTCTCACTTCCCATCTCTCTCACTCTTTAATATTAGCGACGGAAGACCTGCGACTCGCCGGCCGCTCCTGCCCGCAGGAATGGAAAAGTAAATTACACTAATCCCCGAGCTCGCGTTAATTCTTGGTGACAGACGGCTGGATAGCCATTTGATCGAACACCAAAGGACGACAAAAGACGAGAAATCGAGAACAAGTGAAAACAAAAATCACCGTCTCCTTCCCGTCTTTTGCATAATATTTCATTTTTCGAGTGAACAAAATTTACACTGTCATTCAAAAAAGAGAGAGAGAGAGAGAGAAAAAAAAACAACAGTATTTTGAAATCAATGCGTACCAAGAATTTTCCGTGAAACATACCGCTCGACGCCAACGGATAGACGACCCAAGTTACATTTCGTATCGTTGCCTATCTGTTTGGGTTTAACGGTGAGTTTCACAGAAAACTCGACTCGAGGATCGATCCTCTCGATATAATCTCGATTTTCCCGTAACGCGAATGCCTTTTTCACCGATCACCGTTTCGGCATGTATAAGCATACATGTATAAATATATACATGTATACCGAAAGTATAAGCCAGTTTCCCCTTAAATCTTTCGGCCCGCTTTCCTGACGAAGGGACAAAGCTGACTTCGAGCAGCTCAAGCTTTTCCCGAAAAAAGGAGAAAGAAAAAAAAAAAGAAAAAAAAACTTGATCCAATTTATCGATGGCGTTCCATGCCTAATCGCAAGATCCTTCCCATCTCCATGAGTCTCGCTGCCTGCCAGTCAAGGAGGCTTATCAATTTTCATAAAATGGCATCGAGAATACCGCCCCGAAATATTAAACATGTAACATATCATATATATGTACGTATATACGCATATATATATATATATATATATATATATATATATATATATATATGTATATACGCAGATCTTTATACTTTACATAAGTATAAGATATAAGATCGGTTCTCAGGAAAATTCTTTGAGACATTCGCTTCACATTTTTTTACATGCGATTCACTTGGAACATTGCATACATGTGCTTTTGGGATCGCTGATTACTAATCAGAACTCGAAATTCGAAAATTCATAATGGCGGATCCAATATGGCGGACAAACAAGAGCAACGAGAAAAATTTTGAAACTCTATGAACTTTCTTGACGTGTATTAAATCTGAGCAAAAATTGGCATTCGCATTTTCATGGTAGATTAGCAGAGAATGCTTTTTTTCATGCAAGAGTACAAATTTCGACCATTTTTTTACACGTGTTATTTTTGCAATGAATAAATAAATAAATTTTAGGTTGTTTTTAGACTTAGGAATAATTCCGGGATCATGTGGAATCATAAAACTCGGTAGTTGTCACCAAAAAGTAGTTTGATAAATAAAAAGTTGCAAAAAGAAAGGAGAGACATTGAGCTTCCCAGGATTAAACCAGCTTGACAGTGAGGGTAGTATTTGAGGATAAAATTCGTAAGAATTTGAGTGTTTTTTGTGTCTAACTATCTATGTAGCGTTTTTGTTTTTTTTTTTTTTTTTTTTCTGTCGTTTTTTTTCACGGTTATCGAGTGGCGAACGCTTAGGATTTTCCTTGGAACTTATTTGAGCGTGAGTTTGCGGAAAGCCGTTTCTTCGTTCGACATGTAAAATGGATCGCGTAGGCGCGACGTGAATCCTAAACAGGCTCTAGCCGAGGGAAGTGCCGTCGACCGAAAACCGGGGAGAACGAGGGATTTAAATAGGGAGCCTTTCCCCAAATTGGACGAAGCGGATAATTTGCTCGGAGATTCGTCTTCAAATAACACCATCGACGCCACAAATGACAACCGATCTTCGAAACTTTCACTCGCGTCTCGTCAGTTTGAAATCGGCGTACGAATACGATGTTTCACAACAGCAGCGTTAAACGTGACAAAATACCGACGTAAAAATCACTATTTGCTCAGATTTTATGGGGAGGGAAATTTTTCGAAATACGAACAGATCCGTTTCTCTTTAACATTGTTCACCGGGATATTAGAAAAAATCCTAAGCTTACCAATTAACAATTATTCCCGAAAACGCTACGAGTTTCAACCTGACGAAAATAAATTGCACAAAACACTCAAAGATGGATTCGGATCGTTTATTTTTATGATTAAATCGTGCATATTATCGGTAATCCGGAATTGAGCGACTGTTGCCCAAATTTGTTGGCACGTAGACAAAGGTTTCTCTGCAGCTTGCGGTCAGAGATTTGCTTAAGCGTTAAGGGCGATCGGCCATTGGTGCTTACATGCCCGTGATAACTGCATTAGGAATCCCTGAACGGTGTGGCGGATTTCGGACGCGTTCCATTCTTCGTCATCCCTTCTTTGTTTCGCGTTTCAACCCCTGTCCCAAAGCCGGCGAGTGGCCAAAATCCCGCAGCAAAGTCGGTGGTTTCCCCGCATAGCACAAAGTGTATATATATATATTATTATATAAAGAGAGAGAGAGAGAGAGAGAGAGAGAGAGAGAGAGAGAGAGAGATACATAGAATAGAATAGACCAATATTTATTATACTAAGGCAGTGAACCTACAGGTATAAAGCAATTAGGCTAATTGTAAGAACAGAAAAAGATAGATAGATAGATAGATAGATAGATGTAGATTCGATTTATCTTCCTTGACTTGTAACAAACCATACGGCACAAAAACGTACAAGTGTTATGCATCGAGAATAAAGTTAACCCATTCACGTTTAAAATGAGAATATTGGCTCAAATTGCGAATTTGGACGCTTTTAGACGTCTTGGACATGTTTCGGAGACTGATTTTTTTTCAGAATTTGCGTTTTTCTCACAATGTGAGAATAATTCTGCAAGATAAATGGTGGCAATCGATTTGTCAGAAAATTTTACCTCTACTTCGCATGCTTGACGATTATTTAATATGCGATATATCTCGAGAAAATCGTAAAAAACGAAAATCAAGATTCTACATTATACCGTAGAAAAAAGTGAATGAGTTAACAAATCACTCAGAAACCGATAATCGAGCTACAATAGGGAGGTAAGCTGGAATAACAATATATAAGTAATAGAATACAGAACATAATCATAAGTACATACCAACTAAACGCAAATAAGACTTTAAAATATAGTCAACCAAAACAATTTAACAATTTGCAATTTCGTCTCGGAGAGAGAGATAGAGAGAAGTCAAAAGCAACCCGCCGCGTCGCGTTTTGTTTCCGTTGTACATTTTCGAGAAGGGATGAAAGAAGGAGGGGTGAGAGAATCTGGGATCGGAAGAAGATATCCGCTGAGAAGTCGTGCAGCTTACAATTTCAATGTAGAAAAATTTAGCACCTACGGTATAAAAACAGGGGTGTTATGAAATTGTTGCGAAATTGGTATCTGTATTCCGACATATCTTTGGTATCGCGTTACCGCTCCTTCTGCTGCTGCTGCTGCTATTCTTTAGGGTAGAAACCAAACGGTTTTACATATCCGTATACAACAGATCAATAACGCATTTGAAAAGGAAAATAAATGCAGCAAAGAGCCTTCGATCCCGCTTCCCACCACCCACGTATTTGTTCTCCCGTTCTCATTCCGAGATTTGAATAGATCTTTTGCGCTGCTTTGAACGAAGCACGTCGTAAAGAGAGTCTAATAAAAATTTCCCTACCCGAAGGATTCGACTTGATCGACTGCCAAGTAAATCTCTTTCAAGTTTTAAACAGTTTTTCTTTCTTCCTGCTCATCCTTTCACCCCCGGAGAAATTTCCAATCGAAAAGAATATCTCTTTTCAGCCTTTTCCACTTTTATTTTTATCCACTTGTATAGATTATACGTATATTTGATAATATACATACATATACATTTATAAATATTTTAACTCGTAAATTTAATTATGCATTTATTCGATCATATCAAATTCAAATAAGCTCACTTTTCTGTAAGGAAAAGATTTTTACTTTTATATGATAATAATGATCGTGACGCTGACAATTAAAGGCATGAATAAATATAAGCTGATTAAAAAAACATCAGGGGTTGGGGGAAAAAATTCTCCGTTTAACCGTTGCCAGGAAATTTTTCGTACCCCCGGGTCACTTGACGCTGGATTTTAATAATAAGCATGAAAGAGCAAACTTCAGGCATGAATCACTGTTTCTTACACCTAATGAAAAGATATTATCCATATTTAAATTCACGCCGCGGTTATTTTGTCGAGCGAATTTGTTCTTTCGTTGCGAATCGTGCTTTCGAAATGTCGAGTTTCTGAAAATCCGTGACCCAATTACGCGTCGCTGTAGTTCAAGGTTCAGCCGAATGAACAAAAGGCATACCGTTGAGTCGAACACACGAAAAGAAGAGAAGCCGGCATCTCCGAAGGGCAAATCGGGGTGATTATGAAGCCACTTGACGAAGCCCGCACCGTGGCTCTTTCAATTTTTGATCAAAACTCTTGAGCTAATACTCGATTCGAATGGGAATAAAGTCGGCAAAGGCTTGGAGAGGAGGAGCCTTTCTTCGAAACCCGTGTGGCACTCGGGGAAAAGGAGAAATTTCACGTCGATCCTATTCGACTCAATTTTCTTCCTCTGAGAGAATCGAAAGGCTTTTCTTTATCAATGACGAAGAGGCGAGTCGCCTTTGAACGCTACTCGAGTCTCTGAACCGGATCATTGGTTTTTCTCGATCATTTAAAATTTCATTACCATTGTTCGCCTCGATGCCCTGCACTCGGTCTTCTCCTCGCTCTGAGGAAGGGAAAAAATTTATCAAATGAAAAGGGCAACTACTTCTCCCCTCATTTCTACCGCCAAACTTTGAGGTTAACTAAGCGGATACATTTTTCACACGTTTAATCCGGACCGAACTTCCTCATCGAATCTTTTTCTTCTCGCCGCGAGGACCCGCCAATTTGCAGTAGTGACCCGAAATAAAGGGGGGGGGATTTCGAGAAAAGGTATTTCTTTCGCACGGGAGGCGAGGAAAAAGACAATCTGCAGCAATAGCCGGGTACGTCAATAGCCGGCGATATGGATTTGGCGCCAGTTTTCAGAGCGCTTTTCCTCCCCGTCACGTTTCGCCGCAACTAAATCCCTAAATTTATTGCCTTCGAATCGTCCCACGCGGCCGCTTCAACTTATCGATAGTTTCGTGCGCGACACAAAGACGTTTCTATGTGCAGCGATATACGAATCTTGACACTTTACGATCCTGTATATAATATTTTCACCCCTTCGGCTTATCACTTCTCCGATATTGCGTCTCGGTGATATTTCATTGTTTCGTTTGAGAGTAAATAAATAGATAAATAAATAATATACCTAGATTGAAATGGAAGGAAATTTTCTGTTTCCTCGATTGCAGTTTGCTGATGGAAAAGAGACTGGAAAAAATTTCATAGTTTCGCGACAAATTTGATTTTTCAATTTTCAAGCATCTACTTCAGAGGTTATGTCAACGTGTACGTACAAAACCCGTCAACGAACTCGTCAAAAGTCTTCTTGATCGGTATTGAGAAGTTGAATAAGAGAAAGAACGAGAAGAAAGAGAGACAACAGCTTGGAGTTCTCCCGCAGAGCGAAGAACGGAAAATCTCTCCAGAATCCGTAGCACAGAGAGATTAATATCGAGCTCTCGCTCTCGGAAGCAGTTTGTCACCGGTGGAACTGAGAAGAGGGATTTGGTGTATAAGAGAGAAAATCACTGCGTCGACGAGCATTACTTTAATTAAAAGCAAACCGATCGATTTATGTCCGCCAATTTATTCCTCGCGTTCGCTTCGATCAGCCGTTCACCCTCCAAATTCAAGGTATACGTTACACAGATCCAAGGTTACGCGTCGAGTCGCTCCTTGAGAGAAACCGGCCGGCAAAGCGCGTATACGGATCCACGCGAGTTTTCCATGCCTAATTTTCATGTCTCGGAGTTTCCCTGGATGGGTGATGATGACGAAAAACTGTTCTTGCCACGTTTTTCTCTGATAAAAAACAAGACTTGACAGTTTTAAAGCTTTGACAACGACTGTACAGCCGAAATGAAATCGCAGGCGTGCAAACGTGCGGCCATGTTGATTTTCTGCCAATGTTTCAATGAGTCTGTCAAATATTCTGCAAACGTATTTTCGTGACGTAAACAATTCGAAATCAAATAACTGAAGCATTTGAAGAATTGTCGAGAATTCGTATTGGATAATTCTCAATAGGTTGGAAAATTGCTACTGCCTCGTTCCGTGCGACGCGAAATGAAATGGGAAAATTTATCCTGTGATCTTTCGGAAACTTTGAACGGGAATCGTATAATTGCCACTAAGAGAGTCTCTTTGTCGTGAATTGAACGCTTATGTATAAAGGCTAATGAATTCTGGGGAGGTCGGATCGACGAGCAGGTTAAAAAGGCATACTTGTCATCGGTAAGGGATTCCGCCGTTATTTTTCCAGCCCCCCAAAAGGTATTGACTCAAGGTATTACTTTCCCCCTTCGAAAAGAAACCGCGATCCACAGTTTTCTCTTTCCCTCGGGGCTTCCTATAATCCATTAAATCGTTTCCAATAAGTGATCGAGTGTTTAGCATTTTCTTAGAACGTCGAGGCAAGACGAGGCGAGGCGTTGCCGATTTCACCCCCGTCTTCCTCCCGCCTTTTTCTCCTCCTCAATATCTACGGCGCTGGGTTAATAGTTGCCCCGGAGTCTGAAAGCTCTTGCGGGTCAGAACGGGGATTCCCGGTATCCACCGCAATGTGAAATCCAAGCCCCCAGCCTTTTTGCTACCGCTCTTGCAAAATTGAAACACGTTACGCGGTTCGATCGTTCTGCACTTTTTTCAAACCTCTAGATAAAATCGGATTGAAACGGTTCCTACATATATGCAACATCCACCGTTTTTCCACACCCGTCTTCATTGCCTTTTCAATATCTCTCCACGTGGCACAACAACTCAGCACCGTATACGTTACGTTTTTGAGATTTTACCTCTGTTATCATCAAATTCCTGCAGGTATTATGCCTGTTTTGGGTCTACCTCACTCCTATTTAAACTCTCGCCTCTCTCTCTCATTCCTCCGCTTTTCATGCCCCGAATAATTTCAAGAGGTCGCTGCTGAGCCGACGCGTGACTGTCAACACTTATTAAACTTTTCCCCCATCCCTCGTTTTTCTTCACCATTTCTTTCTCTCTCTCTCTCCCTCACACTCTTTTTATTCACTCATTTTTATTTTTCCTCTCGGGGCTCAGTTCCACAGGATCGCTCAGCGACCCCCTTTGAGACTTGTACCAGTCATGACCCGCGGTGAAGTAAACTAGGCGTTTTATGACGTAATCAATTAGGGTAACAAGCCCAGGTGTCCAGGGACCTGAAACGACCGTCTACGAACAAGATCTGCAATTGCGTAAATCCATCCGTGTAAATCTTCTTCTGCGTATCCTTTTCCCGTAAGTATTGCGTATGGTAAAGTTATATTATTCTTATTTGTTTATTTTACAAGTAAAAAAAAAAACCAACATTTTTTCTACCGGAAATAAAATTATGTTCCTTCGATAATTTATCAAAATCCCAAATCATATCCCCCGCTCTAATCTCAAAGCGTGAAAATCCCTTTGTCAAAGGACCGGAAAGATCATGCTCCCGCAGGATACTGAGCTTGAATTAAAGGGGACGGGCGGACCAAAGCTCGAGTTGTCTTTGAAGAGTAATTCTAGAATTTAGTTTGTCAACTACGTACCTATCTCTGGTGACTCTTTGTACTGGATCCTCGGATTCCAAAGTACTTAAGTCTCACGCCCGAGCAAACCTCAAGTAATTAAGTAGGTTGGTAGGTACGCAGTAGGAGAGGGAAGGAGAGGGAGAGAGAAAGAGAGCCAGCAAAGCCGGCAGGTACCGACGATCAAAGAAAACCATACAGTGGAAAAATCGATCCCCCTTTCCTCTTCCTCTTCCTCTTCCTCTTCCTTATCCTCTTCTTCCCTTTGCCCCCTTCCCTTTCCTCCTCAACTCCGCGGCTTTTAAAAGAGGTTCGATCCTCCTTTTTTCCCTCTCTTATCCCCCTCTTTACGTATATAAGCGACGCGTGCATGTGCACCTCTCTAGATATATTATGGCACATAGGTGTACGTACTTCACCTATCCTGCGCCCTTAAGCTGTCGTCTTTTAGACGACAAGAAAAGCTGCACCAGCCAGGTATTGATTACCCCCTTCGTTTCGTCTCTGCCACTTTTGGCCTTTGTATTATATATATATACACAATAATAATAATAATAATAATAATAATAATAATAATAATAATAATATCGTGTGCAGTGCAACAACTCTGCGAGTGGTAAGTCGCTTCAGCTTAACGGGGCATCAAAATGGCCGTTGTAGGCAGAGCGTACCAACAGTAGTCGAAATCTCGCCTCTCGCCTCGTTTTCTCCCTCAGCCGAGAATTTGCCGCGTTAGTTTGCTCTCTCTCTCTCTCTCTCTCTCTCTCTCTCCCCCTCTCTCTCTCTCTCTCTCTCTCTCTACTCCGCAGGTCTCTTCTCATTTAGGTGATATTATTCAGTGCCATTGTGCGACTCCTTACAAATGCCCCTGTTTTATACAAAATCCCCCACTTCGTCCCTCATCTCATCCGCAACGAGGCTACATTTATACACTCGAACCGTACGTATAATGTACATTACACACACACATACAAATATATATAGCCATGTAAGGCGGGCAGCTGCTACCCGCAAATTATATTCCCTCTCGCATAATGTACCCCTAAGTATTTACTGCATTTCCTGCAAGCTACTCACGTTCACACCATTATTCCAATTCTCCTCCTGATTCAACATTTCGTTGGATTGATTTGCGATAGGTTAGTTTAGGTTAGGTTAAGTTAAGTTAGGTTAAGTCAAGAGAGGTCAGGTTAAGTTAGGTTAGGTGATGTTAGGTTAGGTTAGGTTGACGAATTCAGAATGCATCAGGCGTGCAGTCCAGTAAATGAAAAAATCGTCAAAACGCAATAATGCCTGAAACAAATCGTAATAATTTTCTTTTTACATTTAGCTGTATTAAGAACACATCATTTTATCCAAATCTAACTTGGTTATAGACTCAGTTGTACTTGTCCAGTTTCAACGTCGCAATTCTTTTCACGCGGGCATTGTTTTCACTGGACTGTACACATGATACATTTTTCATATTAACAGAAGTACGTACTGCCAGAGTGCTCTTTTTCAGTTTGTCTTTCTGGCATGTCGTACGGTACGAGGTAATGGATGACTTTGGTCTCTGCATGTCTGCAGTACCGGCGTGACTCGGCTCACGTCGTCGAACAAGCCTCCCAGCTTCCGCGTATGAGAAAGTTGAGGGAAGTTTATAACCCTTGCTACAAGTTGTAATCTCGGCAAGTTCGATACACAGTGTTTAGTTTAAACCGAAACTCATCGACCTCTCGACGTTTGAATAATAGTATATTGGATGACAGTGGGTGTCTTTTCCTCTTTTTTGCCGTTTGCAACATTGTACTCATCAGTTTTTATAATTGACAGATATTTTATTATTCGCATAAGCGCGATGGATTCTTAACATTTCCATGTTTAATGAGTATTCTAATCAATCAGGAAATTCAATGGATAATGTACGAAGTATGTAATTCGTGATATTTTCGCGATGTCAGCCTGATTCGAGATCTGTTTTCAATAAATAGCAAAGGATAGATTTGACACCTATTGGTTCACCCTTTTCTGGAGCAGAGACACTTGTCTTCTTCCACGCGAAGAGTCTTCAGTTTTCGAGTTATCGTTCACGGTATGAACTTAGCCAGCTTAGCGAGTACTGCAGACTTTTCCATCTCTAAACATCGTAATTTGACAGTACCTAGACGGTTCCCTGCCGTTTTTAAAGACACTCGCTGCCTTTGTCCCTCCGAGGTGTCAGTAGGTCCGAAGACCGACACTGGATTGGCAAACTATCAGACTAAACGGGAGTTGGACAGATTTGTGGGGTAGAATTTCCCGAGCCCGAAGTTGAAGGGTGTGTTCTCGGAAAGGCGAGCTACGTATGAAATTGTTGAAAAGTTTGTTGATCGTTAGATCGGCATAGCCATACTCGAGAGGAATGCTGACCTCGCGATATGAAAGTTTCAAATCAAGTTTCACAGTTTTCGACAAGAATTGAGGAGCCAACGCCTTAACTGACTCCTCCAACTTTTCCCTCAGTCATTCCTCGGCTCTGCTGACTAGGGACTATTTCGCTTTCCTGCAGCAGCTACCGAGCGGCTCACTATATCACACCACATCAACGTTTGTACCCACAACACCGAGCTCAATCTCTGTGTAAGTATGCGTCATCTTCTCGCGAGTACCCGCGGCAGAAGAAGAGATGAAGCTTTTAATTTCCACCTTGGCTTGACGCTGATACGCCAACGTGAAATATCATTATTGGCATTTTCAACGGCCGGGAAACATCCCGCGTCGAGCTTATATTAATAAGATTCCTCAGCTTCTGCAAACCGGGGCTAAGCAACTATGCAACGGAATATATTGAGAGTCTGCACTATAACGTAGTCGATATAACGAAATCAGTAATCGAGTCTCGGTGTGGCATAATTGCCACCTATCACTACTACATAACAGAAGATACCCCCTCCTATGTTTGAACGAAACTTAATTTAACTTAATTTCGTATAACCAGAAGAATGATGGAAAACTAATGAAGCATGTGTCTTTAAGCAAAACGAAGCTCTTTTGTATCATTCTGTATGATTGAATGGAAGACAATAAATTTCACTACTAATTACAATCTATCTATTTCACTAAATCTGCCTCGGTAATTGATTATTTTTCTCAGCTGAAAGCTTTGTTCCCCTCTTTCTTCCTCTTTCTTCCATTCTACATCCCTTATTTGTCTGACGTTTCAGCGCTGAATGTTCGGCTCGTTCTCAAGATTGACTGATTGTCAGTCCGATAAAAGGAACGAAAATCTTTTACAATCATTGTCCGAGAAGTTTTTGTCAAGTCACGACTGGCTCACTAATGATTTGCCATTCGGTTTGAAATTGAATTTGAATCTCGACTGATAGCCTCTCGGGCGTTCATATTCGTCGTCTCCGGCACCTGAATTTTCACTTCATTTTCAGGAATTCTATACTCGAACCGTGAACAGAGTTTTGGTTACACGAGACTTCTTCAACGAATTTTTATTCGAAGAGAAAAAAAAATCTCTCCTCCTTGTCCAAAGCCCCCCCCCCCCCCCCCAGGGAATTTATAAATTATATGTAACGCAAACTTCCGTAAAATTATAATATCTACCCTATATGCTGTTACGATCTTTCAGATTTTTTATAAAGCTTCTCTCTCCTGTCGCATTGTTAGTCGAAACACGTGAAAGAGAGGAAGAGAGAAAGAGAAAGAGAATAGAATAGACCGTTTATTATTATATCAGGGTGGAGACCCGCAAGTATAAAGAGAACAGATTGTAGAAAAAAAAAGTAGTTTCCTAATGACTAATTGAAGCTAGTTTACAGAGAAAAAAGGGTAGATAGGGACATTAGTGCCTTAAACAACTAATTCATAATAATAAGCGTGAGCATGGTGAGCAGAGTGTAGATAGTACTAGCGGAGAAAAACAGAGAGAGAGAGCAGAAAAAATAAACAAATTGCGAATAATATACGAATTGTTTAGAGTACCTATTTGCAGAAAATATATAATCACCGAGAAATGCTGTTTTTTTTTTTTTATGGGTGGGGAAAGGAATGATGAAGAGAATATATAATATACGTAATAATTACGCGATTCGTGTATCGTGTGTATATAATACCCGCATCGAGATTTCAAACTGTGAATTGCTTTAATTTAAATTCAGTCAACATTGAAGGGTATTACGTACAATACGTAAAAAGGCTTAGGGCGAAGTTCAGGAATCGTCGAAAAGCCTGGTAATTGAATTTACCTACTCGTGAAAATTTAAAGACACGCCAAGGTGCGTCTCTAGCCTTCCTCCTCCTCCTCCTTGTCCTCTCTCTGCTTCATCCCCATTCTGCGATCCCAACCGCCACCGCGTCCCTCTAGCTATTTCCAATAATAAATTATTTAAGCGAGGTCGCCTCGCGGACGACGACACCAACCAACTTCTCGACGAACTATTTCTGTCGTTGAGAAACTCCCGCAAACCCCGTCGCACAATGTAGTATACCTGCCCCACATTGTTCACTGTATCTGTTTCCCTGTCGAACACTTTCTCATCAATTTTCTCCACGGTACACCCTTATACACCATACGACTTTATCCGTTGCACCTGGGTTGATTTTTCCCTACAGATCTTCCAGATCTGTAATCATCAATATTGAATGTCCTTCCGATGTCCGCTGTCCCAGGTATAACATGTCGAAAAAATAAGATACCTAACCACACTGCGGGAGTAGAACGAAAGAAAAACAACACTCGCAAAGTATGGAGTGAACATACCTGGGTGTGATTGGGAAAAGATGTTTCGAAGTGAAATCGTCTTACTGCGTTGTATGATGTAAACACAACACATCCCCTTTAGGGAAGCTTTGCACCCTCACCCGTTATACCCTTGGCCTATATATTTTAATATACATACACACAGACGCGTGTATACAACGTATACGTATAACGTAAACCAAGGTCAACGCTCTCCGGAAGAGTTAGTAGAAGTTCAATTAGTTAGCAAACTAGGTACCCGGTACGCTCTCAACCAACTTAAGAACTCGGCGTGCGCATTTCCTTCCAGTTTTTATAAACAACGATGGGAGAGCCAAACTCGAGAGCTTTACTTTCTTGTTGCATCACTTTGCAGTCACTGATATCTGGATATCTCGACCCTCGGAATTAGGATCGTTTACTGCAATGCCACGTTTGAGATGCGATTGTGCCTTTGCTTCGAGTGCTCCCGGCTAATCGAGGGTCACAAACGGCTGTTCAATGCCAAAGCAGGAAAGGCGGAATCCGTTCTACGTGAACGGACTCAGGACTGCTGGGTCAGACCAGACCAGTGCCGGAACAATTAAACGCCTCGGGCAAATAAGGAAAGTAAACCACCTGTCCTCTACGGGTTAATCCAGCGTCATATCCGGTATGAGGCAACTAAGTGCGCTGGTTTGCAACACCGTCGAGGATGATCGGATTTTCTGTTTTTTCTAACATTCACTGTCCAAAAATTATGCCATTACACTTGAGTCAAAAGATGAGAGACCGTTATTTTCTGGATTGCCGGTTAAACCAATGGTAGCTTGCAGTGTTTAATTATTTTTGAAATCCTTGAGCAACCTCGTGAAACGGCCTCTTGAATACCGAACGAAAGTTTCGATCTTCTCGGGTTATACCGCATGAATATCGGATGTCGTCACGACGCAGTGTAATCTGCATTTCATGAGATCATTAATCAGCGGTTTGGTACTCAAAATAATGAACGATACTTGGCCGAACTCTCAATCAACATTCCAGGTCTTCTAAATGTCAACGCTTTGCAATTCTCTATCGCAACACCAACAGCGCAGATTGATTGTGATCACTGACGAGCCAAGGATTGACGTGTCGAATCGATTTCATTTCGTTCGGAAACCCGAATCATGGACTCAGCTCTTGTTCATCTGGATCTTTCGTGTTTCCTCGCCTGGCAACTTCCTCCGTTCCGTAATTCTGCAGACAACGTCCCGTTCCTCATTCCGAAACCCAGTTGGAAACGACCTGATCCTGCCCGGTGTGAACAAGGATCGACTGTGTGCTCCTCTCGTCTGTGGGAAGAGAAAACTTTCTCCTATTCCGAATTTGTAATCGGCGGGAAAGTTTGATAAGGAATTTACATTGGTAAAAAGCTTCCCCCAAGTTTCCTCCGGGATATTCAATTCTCTCAGGGAATCTTTTCCGCCTCAGTTTTTGCTTTGTTACATGTGTACTCTGTACAAACTGAAATCACGCGTTTGCTCCAATTTCAAACGTATCACCTGAGTTACTCTGCTGGTTATCGTGAAATGCGCACCTGAACCATGGCTGTGAATTCCTATTCACTCACTTTCATACCGTTTGAACGGACCTTGAGCCAAGCGTATTAACCGACCTGAAGCATGGCAAACGTCTCTTTGCTGCACTTGGCGTGCGTTATCGGATCCCATAGGGGGATCGATCCATGTGCACAATATAACCGAGTTAATAGTCCATGGTGAATTGAGGCTAGTACAAATAGCTCCATTCCATGCGAGTTCCATCGGCGAAAGTGGTCAAGTGTGTAACGTGAAAATGACCAGTAACGTAGAATTGGATTAATTTTTGCGTGCCAGAAATGACACAGCTGGGAAAACGCTCGGCTGGTCATGAAATATAGAATGTGCAGTGCGGAGGGTTCCCTCCTCCAGGACGTTTGGGATACGGGATCGTTTTCAAAATCCCCAGGGTGAACCCATGCAGCCCCAACATCTTTTTTTTCCAACCCAAGAGCTATTTTCAATAGGAAAGTTCCGCGGTGGTCCGTTCGTTTCGACTACCTGCGGGCGTGAGATGGGCACGACGAGGACTTGGCACGCAATTGAAATTCAACTCACGGCGCTAGTTCACCGAGCTGACGATACGAGGGATGGTATTACCGAGGAAAAGGTACGGGAGGAGTGGATGTAATTTTATCAAACTTAGCTGCAAACCGCCGATACTCGTCGTTTCATACTCAGGTGAGGGAGAGTCAGGATACTATGGAAGTCAGGTATATACTGTAAAAAACATCCTATAAAGTCACTTGCAGTCGTGAAATCGAAAAGTCACGTGAAATCACTTGAAGTCATGTAAAGTCACGCGAAGTGTCTTCAGGTTACTTGAAATCACTTGAAGCCAAGAAGTCATGAAGACAAGTGACTTGGAGATACTTGGAAGTGTGATGCTATGATGTCGAGAAGTCATATAAAGTCATTCGGAGTGCCTTGAGGTCGTTTGAAATTATTTGAAGCCGTGCGAAGTCGTGTGAGTTTTGAAATTCTGAAGTCGGGTTCAACGGTAGTTACCCCCTTTTACTCGGGGGGTTTTTTACTTTGCACATAGGGTAACTCGAAGCACTTGATAAATGATCGACGCCTGAAATTGACGAGAAAAAAAAAAATAAAAAATAGAAAAAAACTAACCACGTGTCGAAGGGTTGGAGGGCAAGCAGACGAACGATTTGCACAGAGAGGAAATGCGGTGGCCAAACAAGTGGGACGAATATCGAAGCTAGGTTCGATGACATAAATAACCCTGGGGGCTTGTTGAAGAGCAACTGCAATAAAATTTGCATGTGGACAGACTGAATTGACAGTGCGTCCTGGATTCCGTGCACTGCAGAACAGAACGCCTCTGCTCTGTTGCATATCCGTGTGTATTCTGCAGGTATAGAACTGTATAGAATGACGATCAAATTCTCGTCGAATTCCAGGGCAGTCGGTACGCGGATTTTTATAACGGTGTTAAAAACGTACAGCATCAAGGAAATGTAAGTTCGATAAAAATGAGACACCTTTAAATGAGAAAAAGAAGCGGATTCTTTCGTCGAAAATACGTTAAGTTCCGCACGCTCGATTACATCGAACAGCTACGACTATTACTCGAATAAATGCCGCACTGCGATACCACCAGAGGATTTTAGCCCCCAATAACAGCGGGTTAAATGGTACAATGAGAAATCTCATTTGCGGAAGCGTTACGTTTAATAATTACAAAAGAGCCGTGGGTGAAATCGGAGTGAAGCGTTTGTTGCCGCATCCTCTTACGAGGCACGTTACACTTTCACAGTTGTCGGTGTGACCTGCGGTTATCCACAGTAAGAGTACTTAATTCCATGCAAGGGCGAAGCCAAAGAGTGAAAAAACACAGGGGCCATTTTGCGAAATAATCGATTTGGGGTATCCTTCTCTCCCGGAGGACGTCTGCGATCCGAATCAAGGGCAGCTAGGACCTCGAAGACGTCCTTTCGAGCGGTGTGTTTGCCGATTAGCCGAAGAAAGCTGCAAGGCGGCGCGGATTCCCGACCAAGCAAACTCCTCAACCGTAATCATATTAGGTGATCCTATAAAGGAAAAGGGGCGACATTGAAACCAGGTTACATAGAACGGATTGGTAAGTCGAGCCTGAAGAGAGGGAACAACTGCTGGTGCCGCTGAACGTGAGAACGACCCGGAGTGCGGGTGTAAGGGGGTTCATCGTCAGGTGAGATGGCCTATTTGACTCTAACTGCTGGACGGGCTTTTAGTGCAGTTATCAAAGTGAATGTTCCCTACTTTATTCCGTCCTTTTCCCCTCCTATCTCTTCGGCTCCACCTAACTTCCCGTCGAATCATCAGGACAAGAACCATTTCCCACGAACGGGGAGAAAAAAAATAGACGAAAAGAAATAAAGGTTCCAAGCGAATCGATCGGGAAATAAAAGAGCACCTCAACTTCATTTACGTGACGAATGAAACGATTGTAAAAACATCGTAGGGTATAAACCGTCAAGCTATCTTAGTCTTTCTTTGACTTCAATGAATGCATAACACGAACGTTGGGCAGGATCCAATTACATTTTGGACAGACAGCTGCAGATCCATAATGATGGTCACTAACCCATCCCTCCCTCACCCTATACAAGTTATCAGCTTATTTGGGGACATACCCGAAAGAGTATGGCAAGACTGAAGTCATTATTATTACGATTATTATTATTTACAACTCATAAAAGTTATTGACAGCTTTCTCGAATAAATTTTTATTGTGCAATGCCATCTACGAATCTTTTTTTGGACATGGAATTTATTCAAAATACCGTCAATTACTTTCACAAATTGCCTTTGATTGGATTCGAAAACAAACCATCCATTACAATTTGACAATCATTTTGTTTCGAATATAAACTGAGTTTTGTGATGTACCATTGATTTTGTTTTCAATTACAAGATAAAAGTCTTCCCTAACCCTAAAAAAAAAAGTTTCATTGCTCCAATAATATATCGATCATGGCAATTATGCATCTTTGTTACCAAGTTACTAGTATGATTTTGTAAGGGAGGCGCTGGCATCGACCAGGTGTACCACGCTTTAAAAGAAATATATCCAATAAACGTCGGTGATATTCGAACAACTGTATTTTTCGGTTACGCACGAGAGGAAAAAAACTCAAAGAACATGTCGCACCTAAATAAGATTATAATAACAACAATAACGACACTTTTGATAGCGCTTCGCTAACTAGAAAAAAAAATGGTTACTGTATTGCAGTGAGGGCAGACGCACATAAAATGTGAAGGAATATAATATATAAGAGTAAGAAAAGAAAACAAGAAGAAAAAAAAAAAAAATATATGAATAAATAAAGGGCATAAAGCTCGGAAAAATACAGGGATGCTGCTCAAGCCGGGTTTGCTGAGGTAACAGAAACGGGGGCAGAGGGCAGGAGAGGGCAGAGCAATAAATCTTTTTAATGCCATTTATGAGGAAGGCAACAACGTAGCCCAACGGCATGGCGGCATAAGACAATAAGGCCTTCTTCGTCCCGTTCTTCTGGTTCGCCGGTTAGCTGAAGGCGACCAACCAAAAGCATCCTGCAGTGTACCAACATCCCTCCAGTATCCTCAGCGTCTCGGGAGCAGGGAACTCTTAACGAGTGTTCAGGGGCTCAAATACTCGCGGGCAATTCCGCTAATGTATTTTAATTGGTCTAAGCCTGCCTCCCTCCACTCCTCTCCCCCCCCCCCCCCCTTCTCTACCTACCTACCTACCTACCCACCTTATATTGTGCTTCGTCCAACTAATTAGCTGGTCGCGAGCCTTTGCCTTTACAACCGCTAAGTAAGCTCCAGCCTTGAATAATTTTTTTCGCGATGTAGGAAGTGTGAGAGAGAGAGAGAGAAAAAAAATAATGAAAACAACAAGAATGGTGAGAGGAAGATGGCAAATCGCGTGATCGAATTCATAACAATCAATTCTGTATTACATCTATACACCACGATCTAGGCATCACCCTAAACGAAGTCGTACTAGTAACCCGATAACAAAGATTTATGGCTCCAATGTTCGACATATTACTAAAGCAATAAATCTCTATTCTACGTTTATTTTCCTATAAACGCGTGCGTTTTATTCAAAACCTCGAAGAACAACAAAAATAACAATAACGTATACATACAGAGTGAGTAGGTAACGGTTGAACTTTAGAACGCGCATGCGTTAAAATTCTAGAGCAAAAGCAATTGTTTTGTCAGGAATACCAACATTTTCGAGGTTAGACACATCGCGGCGAGCTGTCAGCTGAACTTGTGACGATTGGTCAGCCTGGCAAAACAACTGCATTTGCTCCAGAATTCTAGCACATGCGCGTTATTGATCATTCGACCGTTAGCTATAATAGAGATTAGTCAGATTAGTGATATATGTATACATACATGATACATCGTTGTTTTTTAGTTTCTTTTTTTTTTTTTGTTCTCTTTCTCTTCTTCACTAAAATTTCTCTCGTATTATATTATATATTACAACCGGTTTTCGTTTGTTCATTATACGACTGGCGTGGCAGCGTATCGCGATAAAATAGAGCCATCAATTCCTACAGTTACGATCGGTGCCATGCCACCGCGTCCTTGCTTCGTCAGCCATTAATTGCAGGGTTGATTAATTAACTCGGCCGAATACCGCTGCGTTATAATTACGAGGTAACAATGCGAAGGGTGCATCACGCGCCAGTGCCCTGCATCATACAATCGAACATATCTTTTCGGATGAGAATTATAAATCGGTTGCAATTGTTATATATTATACATATACACACAGTAATACGCGACACGTAGAGGATTAATTACAATCAAATCCATCCGACTAATATCCAGCCATGTTCTAATTGGTGGTCACGGTGTAATTAAAATGTCATCAAACGAAGCAGTGAGATATTTTGAAAAAAGTAAAAATAAATTTAAAAATAAAACGACCGAATCGCTTCTTTCGTAGCGTAGCACGCGATGCGGTTCTCAATTTGACGATTGAGACGATCTTAGCCATTTTTTATTTTCATCACTTCGAGTGCCTTTATCCTCTGACTCTACTCTTTCTTCGTTCAACGTGTAACAGGTTTTTCACATAATCCCTCGTTCGCAGCTCGCAATGATCAAAGGTTTTCATTAAATCGCGCGAACTTGCTTTTTGACTGATATCTTATTTTATTTCACACGTCTGATGATATCATTTCGAATACTCGTCAACCGAGCGTTACAGTTTGTCAGTTAGAATTTATTCCGGTCTAATTTCAAATCTCTTGGTTTATGACCTAAAAAAATTCGACAAAAAATGGAATATGAGACTGCGGAAAGAAAAAAAAGGGATAACGAAATTGAGCCTCCTCCGAAAGACAGAGAATAGCCGACGACTTTAAAACGGTTTTAATACCGGTTAATTGAGAGACGGACGGAATTTACAGCGTTAAAAAGTCCGTGAGGGAAAAGAACTCATAACCCGAGGCTAGGGAAACGCGACACGGCGTCGAGAGGGAAAAGAAAAAGATAAATATGAATGAAGAAACGAAGATAGAGAGACCAAGAGGAAAGGCGAGGAGAGGAGAGGAGAGGAGAGGAGAACGGATGGTGGTTAGGTGCGCGGGGAAAGCTGGTGAAATTGTTTTCAACGCTTGCCGAGATATTACACCACGATGGTGCGAAAGTTACCATCAGATTGCGTCAGCATGTTCTAATCGGGCTGTCGGAAATTCAGCCGAGAATTCAGGAGAGAGATCGAGAGGGAGGGGGGGGGGGGGGGGGGGGTTGATTGATAAAAGAAAAGCGGTGACTAGAGAATTGTCCACAAGCGAGAGTTGAAAAAAGAAGAAAGGAGATAAAAGAAAAAAGGGCAAAGTTAGAAAAATAAAGTTAATGAGTAAATCCACCTGAACCGCCACACTGACGGATTCGTGTGAAATAATTTTACATGGGAATTTAGCCGGGAAAGCAAAAATAATTGAGCGATGTTTTTTTATTTTTACGATTAAAGCCGATGGTACGATAGGTTTGAAGATACATCAATACGACGTCACTCTTGCTAAAGTATATCTGCATAGAGAGTGAATTCCTAACGACCGCACGGTGCGTCGTTTGTTAAAATTTAATGCGCATGCGCTACAATCCGAGAGCAGCTGTTTGCCAGGGTGACCAACTGTCATAAGCGTAACCTCAATAATTTTGACAGTTGTCGCTGACGATTTTGCTCAGCGCCGACAACTGTCAAAATTTTTGAGGTTACATACATCGCATCGCAGCGAACTGTCATTTAAATTTATGACGGTTGGTCGCCCCGGCAAACAATCGCTCTCGGATTGTAGCGCATGCGGATTAAATTTTAGTGGACACAGCGGACCGTGCAGTCGTTAGGAATTCACCCTGTATAATATATTACGAAATTAGTGAAATCCCGTTACCGGTAACATGCGCAATCATATTTTTTTGATGAGAAAGAAGAAAAATATAACCTAATTGTTTTGCTGTTTTATTTGTTCTATACGTGTGGAATAGTTTTTTTTATTTTTTCTTCCCTCTTCCCAAATGCAAAGACCCAATTCGACTAATTCCCTCCGTTCAGAGATGGATTTTTTAATATGCATGTACGTCAATTGAAGCAATTAATTCTCGCGAGGTGCGCAATGATTGCCGGGAGATTGAAAAAGCCCGGGGAATATTGGCTGTGTGTATAACAACCTTATACATAAATTTGTGTGTACCGTCCGAAGGTAGAAAAAAAAAAGCGAACAACACGTGTCCAAATGTACAAAAATAACAAGCTACACCTTTCGCTGCCAGCCTCGAGTATTATAAATGGAAAACGTGTGAAATGTCCGGAGGGAAGAAAATTCTTGTTACACACCGAGCCGTTTTGTATAATAATAAGAACTGTACAATGGTTGATCATGTTTTGATAAATGACGGGTGTCCCGCCCAGGTGTCACCATTAGCTTTCTCCGCCTTTTCGGCCTCCCAGCGCTTCCGAGCTCTTTTTAAGAGACTAAACAAACATTGACACGCGATGTGAAGCTCGCTTTCATCCGATTTCGGCCATGAATATGCAGGCGGCCAACGACGTATTAGCGGGATAAAAAATAATCTAACCTTAAGGATATACCGGCAGTAAATTCTCAGCCAAAAGTGAGTCTCGTCGACGATATTGAATACTTTGTGATAAGATAAAAATCGGAAAAAAATCAACGACAACAAAGGCGGTAAGAAAATTAAATCTTAACAACAATAATACCCAACAGTTTCACAAATTTTAGGTAACGTTTTTTGTTTTTTGTTTTTTTTCGTCATGTGAAATGAATTCGTTGTGTTTTTCTAAATACACATGAATTTTTGATGAAGTTTCTCATTATTTGGAAATTTCCGTGGTCGAAAATTTTTAAATGCCGTATTTACGAAACTGTTCGTTCAATGCATCGGAAACTTCTTAATCGCAATGCACAAGGTTTTTCAGAAGTGTATTCAAGTCTATTCAGAAAAATCAACGAATTCATTTCATATGACAAAAAAAAAACATTGCCTATGAATTTGTTGAATAATGTTTTGTTTAAACAATTTATTCATATCTTTTGAGCACTGCTATCATTCAAATTTAATTTTCTCATGATCTTTATTGCGTTTGGTCTGTTCCCGTTTTTTATCATATCATAAAGTATTCGTATTGTCAACGAGACTTACTTTTGGTTGAGAATGTATAGCGAGTACCTTTTTAAACTCGTGCATGAAGACATTTTTCTTTTTATAACGTTCGTCAAGTTTTTTAGCCATCTTAAGAATACCAGTAGAGTCCATTGCTCAATAATCCGCGAAACTCAAGTATAACCATATCTTCGTCTTTTTCTGACCTCCCTTCGTTATGGAGATTTGTAAAAATTCATGGTTGATGTCGATGGTTTGGGCTTCGTGACCTGTAATTTATACAAGACTTGAAATAAACATATCAGGAAGGCATTGTCAAATACAAATACTATTCACTTTGAAAACAAAATCCATCACTTTGATTTTCAAGCATTGTTGGTCCGATTGAACGTCTTTGACAATCACTTTTTTCGTAAGTCAAAATGTCTTCAAAAAAAAAAAAAACACAAGAATGCAATATTTCTTCATCTACTGATGCACAACTGTAGAACAACAAATATAAATAAATATCTCCCTCGTTGAAATAGAAAATGCCAAATCATCCGAACAAAATGATCGCGAAAAAAGTTCAATGCAACCGATGATTCTCCAAGATGTTCAGAACAAGTAACCAGTTTTCTTTGAAATGTGACTGACTTATTTACCAACACCTTGTGTCGTTATTTCTTATTGATATCTTACGTAAATTTCCACGTCACGAAAACGGAACCATCGACATCAACGATGAAATGATAAAGATTCGTCTATTTGTCGGTTTCGTGGTTTGTCGAAAAATCAACTGTACCGGTCCCCTCGATCCACTTGGCTCCTGCAATTAGTATACTATACGTACAATGCGGCAAAAGCTCTCAACGCCTACGAATCAAAGCAATTTAAACACCAGCTCGAGTTCCTCCAGGGGTTCTGCCGTTCGTTTCACCCACATAGGCATTCGGTCCTTTGACATGGGGTCAGTGTCAGTTACAGTAACACAATCACCCGATCCAATCGGCAAGCTATCACGTTCGAATTCAATTCGATTGATACAATATACCCGTACCTTCCAATTACTCGGCGATAATCATAACCCTGATTTGCATTTCGACGCTGCGCACCAGGTACCCTCGAATATCGTGGAACTGGAAGGTAAAGCGTCCCCATTTCGTCCCTCAGAGTTGTTCGAGTCTATGACAGGTTTGAATGTTGAAATTACGCAACAGGCGGTGTATCCGAAACGATAAACGGGAGAAGATGAAATTCTTCAAAATCGATGACGATCCAATCAACCGATACTGTACACTTTACCGACTACATTGATTATCCGAACAGGACATTTATGTTAGTTTCTCGCATATCCCTTGTAGGATTGTTAACTAATTTCTATGAAACGTTGCGAATACCTCTGCAGAGGGTTTACCGTGGAACATAGACTCAGCCAGTCAGTATTTCAGAGAAATTTACTGAGTAACAAATTACCGTCTGGAGCTGCGGCGAACCGCTTGGTGTAATATCCCGAGACCAATATCCTGTTTAACATCGAGTGGTACTTTACATTTCACCTACCGCAAATTAGAAGATAATAATCGCGGTGGCACGCAAAACATACAGTCAGACAGAAATTGGGTACATATTCTAGCGTCATACCGGTGAGAAGTGTCTTTGCGGGGAAGCCCTGGTCAATTTCGACGTTGACGTATGTATCTCAAAATATCGAATTCCACGTATCTCAAACGTGAAAAAGTGTTCAACGGCCGTATTCTATACGCAATTCCGAAAAAAATACTCCGACACGTTTTCGTTCGATGCAGGAACAAAGAAATGGTATGGACTCTACGAATTTACTATTACGGTTTGGTAGAATACAGGACATTTTATTTTATTCCTGCCTCAAATGAAAATGTGTTGGATTGTTTTTGTTCACAATTTCATGTGGAATTGGGATTTTGATCCTTTCGCGCATACATTTTTCCTTACACAAGAATTACTTGAAATTTTGCATAAATGGGCTTTCGGGGTCACTGATTATGAATCTAACCTCAAAATTTGAAAATTGAAAATGGCGGATCCAATATGGCGGACAAACAAAAACTAGTGTAAAAATTGACATTCGGAATTTCATGGTGGATTAACAGAGAATGTTTTTTTTTTCGTGGAAAAGTACAAATTTCGACCATTTGTTTACATGTGCTATGTTTGCTATAAATAAATAAATGAATGAATTTTGTATTTTTTTTTTTCCTTTTAGAATTAGAAATATTTCAGGAACCATGTGGAACCAAAAAACTTGGCAGTTGTTATAAAAAAAAGTAATTTGATAAATAAAAAGTTGGGGAAAAAAAGGTAGGACGCTGGGCGTCTCAGAGTGAATTGAAGGGTCGAGTCCTTTTTCGTGTTTGTGATATATGGGAGCTGATGTATCCAACATCGTCAAAACCTACCAGCACACCCCCTTAACACAATGAGAGTAATTTCGAGCACCACAACCCATTTGTGTAATCCTCAATTCCTCTAATCCTCATCACAACTCGTGGTTATTTATTGTCTCTTTCTTGTCCGTGACTCGTCGATTGATTCGAATTTGAATTTCAACGTCAAGCTCCAACAGTACTTGCACAAGCTTTGTCCATAACAAGTAAGGTAGTCGGTGACAGGATGTTTTTCCATTTCAAAACGAAACAAAGACGACAAAAGTGGCAAAGCAAGGCTTTCCATGGATGTCGCATAACGCGGAACAGAACGTTGTAGGTGCCTACATTACGTTCGTACATGCGTACCATACACGAAGCTCTCACTCCCGGTCTTTATATGTTCTAATTCACCAGCCAGTTTCCTTTTCTCTTTATGCCGCAGTCTCTCCTAGCTCTCCGCCAACTGCGCGGATGCATGCGTTAATCAACGATCCGTGGAATGTTCACCCTTATACAGTGTCACCGCACATATTGCACATATACATATACGTATAAGTATCTATTCGTATATGTATACTCAAGGCACACAGGTTTCATACGCTTAGGCAACCACGTATAACGGTGCATGAGGTATGCATCCGTACACCCCATTTCCCTAAAGTGTGACGCATGTACGTAAATACATGTATATATACACACATGTAGATTTGTACATAAGTGTGTATTTCTTTTACGCGTCATATAAAGTTGCAGGTATAACATTCTTGCATATATTTTCGCTGAATATCCTTCTGCGTCTTGGATCGTCTTTAGCAATGACTTCGATCCGCATGCGTGGACATTTTGGAATTTGGATCCTTCACGGATTTTAATGATATTTTACAGTTAACTGCACACGAGTTTTCTGTTCTTAAATTTTCCATCGTACAATCGTTTCGTTTCATTTTTTCGCTTGAATCGACGAACAAGTATTTATTTATATTTTATTTTATTTTATTTTTTATTTTTTCAGCATTCAATTAATCATCCGTTTGATCGACTTCGTACTGCGATAAAGTCCGGAGTCTTCGTCAGGACTGATAATCTTTTTAACCTCTGACGTCTCTTATTAATACTCGGTCATATCTTGCAATCTTGCGTGAGTATGAAATTGAAATTGAAGAAAATTTTCCCTCCGTAATACTTTTCCATTCTATCGTTGCTAAACGAAAGCGGTTAACTTTGAGCTTTCACGGTTGCAAAACTCCACAAGGTTTCAAAGGATGTATCCTTGCACCTACGTACCTGTGCTATATCGTAAAACTTCCACAAGAATCGTTCCACATCGTTAAAAACACGAAAAGCGGGAAAGCTTTCTAAGGTATATAAAAGCTTGCACGCATGCTGCAGCGATAACGACGCATCGGTTACTTTTATTTGTTCTTCGCTTCGTTCCTATTTTCGTTTTTACTATTTTTTATTTGATTTCACTGATTTTTTTTTCCTCGTTCGTGTTTCCAGCACAATCCAAACCTCTGCATCAGTTCTAATGTCGTCGTCTTTCATCTCGATGGGATGCATATTAAAATTTTATTCTTATTCTCAGCCTACTTCCTTTTATTATCGACATCTTCAAATCTTCTGATCGTTGCCGCGTGTGAAACGAATGCAGTTTTCGCAGGTTGCCTGTCATCGCCGTGTATTCAAATTATATACGGATGAAATTTCGTTCCGCTACGGTATGAGGGTGGTATTTTTTTTTTATTTCATTTTTTTCTCTGTCTCTTTTCTTTTCTTTTCTTTTCTTTTCTTTTTTTTTTCTTTCTTCGAGAGGAGGTATGGATAAGGGTGGCTTAGAGATGGGGAAAAGCGAGAAAGATGTCGATATCCCGAGGGATTTGTGCGCATAAATAACGTCGCAACGAGGTGCTGCAGAGAAAAATAAATTCAATGTACAAGAAGAGAGCCGAACAGGGGGGGGGGGGGTTGAAAAAAGGACGAGAAATGGTAGCGTGCGGCAGCGTGCAAAGAGAGAGAGAAAGAGAGAGAGAGAAATCGAGGAAAGAGAGTGAGCTCGGAAGAAAATGAAGGGGATGAAAAGGCTGAGATTTCATGAAATTTTATTTCAATTACTATACATATGAATATATGTTACATATACGTATACGTATGTGGATTGGTATGTAATATAACGTGAAACCGTGTATATTTTTTGATATTTGTACTTTTCACCCACCTTTTTAGAATAAAAATTTCAATCTGCCTGCAATTTGGATATTCCGTTACGGTGTACACTAAAACATGAAACTATTGGAATTATTTATGCCTGGGTTAAAATTTTTTGTCACGTTTTCGAATTGAACGTTTGTCTTGGCATCGAGAAAAAATGTGACCTTGATGTGCTTTCCGTGAACAAGAATTAAATCACATTTTTCTGAATATAAAATCTATTTTAACGTAGATTCTGAGGAACTATTCATACAGAGGTTTATCGATATTTTTAATCACAGGGGATTAAAAAATGTATGTCTATTTTATTTTATTTTTTGTGCAAAAAAGTGGACGGTACAGAGAATTCCCGGAAATTGATAAAGTGGGTTCAAAATGGAATCATAATTGGATAGTTTACATAAATATTCCAGGGATTTCAAGTTATCTGAATATATTCTACATACCTAGAATATTTATAGCGATTTGATTATAATCCTTATTTCATCCACCTGTACAAATATTAGGATATATTCAAAATTGTCTACTTTTTCACACAAAACAATCATAACAATTTATGTTGCGGTACTTTGCATATAGAGGACCGGAAATATGTTTAAAAAAAAAAAACATCGTTACTTTTTTCGGCAGTTTCTGAAAATCTTATACATCAAAATGTATTTTACATGCGGAAAGACGTAACTTTCTTAAACGGAAAAACAGATGACGCTATATTTTATTTCGCGACGTTATAAACTGCTGAAAATTTGAAAATAAAGCTTTAATTCAAAATGGTGATAAATATAATTGACATATTTCTCGCAAACGACAAGGTTTAAACGCCTAAAGGTCGTCGGATTTTCGTATCATAACGTACGCCGTGAATAATTGTACGTATCTAAATTGTAGTCAAACAGACATTTTTTCACTCTAAATAGCTGACCAAAATTTGCTGAAAATTTGGAACATATTAACATTTATTTATACAAACAGAGTGAATCCCTAACGACTGCACGTTCCGTTCTCTACTAAAACTTAATGCGCATGCGCTACAATCCAAGAGCGGCCAGTGCGACCAACCGTCATAAACGTAACCTCAAAAATGTCGACAGTCGTAGATGACAGTTCAGCTCAACTCGCAACTGTTAAAATTTTTGAGGTTACACACATCGCGTCGAAACGAACTGTCATCAAAATTTACGAACGTTGTTCTTACTGGCAAACAATCGCTCTCGGATAGGAGCGCGTGTTCATTAAATTTTAGCAGACGACGGAACGTGCAATCGTTAAAACTTCACTCTGTAAATAAATAATAAATATACACAAACAAAATGGATTCACGCTCATCCATGCTATGCTTCTCGATTCCGCCTTTCACTTGTTCTCAATCAATATATAATACAAGCCTGTGAGAACTGTTGGTACGAACAGGGCGAGTCACAACAAAAACTTACGAAGTTCAGCAATTAATAGTTCAGGAAAGCTACTGCGGGGAGCGATATTGGAAATATAATAATAATTATTATTGTAATCATAATCATAATGATAATGATGATGATAATAATAATAATAAGGAGACGAGCTATAAGAACACAATAGAAGCCTTGCAAATAATTTCCAAACTCAGGGCGGTGATAACCCCGTGCAAAACGTGCTGGGGAAAGAAAGTTAGGGTGAGAGGGAAGATCGAGAGAAGATCGAGAAAACTAGATCACTACCCAACTTTTGAAACCCCGCGCAAGGCATAAATCTTGAGATTTTTGCAAAAGTTCTCCTACTTCACGGGGTGAAATAGAGAGAGAGAGAGAGAGAGAGAGAGAGAGAGAGACGGCTAGCACTCCGTTTGCATTGGGAATATGAGAAGAAAGGGAATAAGAAGAGGAGGAAGAAAAAGTCCTCGACTAAGTAAGTCGATTGTCGCAAGAAAGCTTCGAAATTTTAGACTTGACGGAATTATTATAATATGTAATATTCCTATATCGCGAGATATTCCTTCAACTACTCGGTGATCTTTTCCCCTAAGTACACACACAGGAATTACTTTGAGCATATAAGAGATTTGAATTTATCGGTGTGCACAATTTTCACTCGATTTACATCCCTGGGATTTTATATCTCCGATACCGCAATCCCGTTTTATTCTACAACGACGTAATTGAATCCCATCGGTGAATGGGGATCGAACGTTATGATATGTCTTACGATTAGTCACGATGTCGAATTTTCAATTATGCGAGAATCCAATCTGACAATCCAAAAGTGTACGCTGAAAAAGTAAGTAATTTAGGCAATTGAATATATATGTATATATCAATTATTCTCAAGAGAAATAAATCTCTCTTTATTTTAGTCCAGAATTATTTTAAAATTTAAGAGACTGAATTACATCAAAAGTCAAAATGTAAAAAGGTGAAAATATACAACCGTCGGAATAAACATAAGAGTACATAAAAGTGATATAAATATTGACAATTCTGTATTTTTATCTTCAACATTTTGACTTTTCTGTAGACACTTCGACTATATGCATTTTTTAATTCTGCGAATTGAACTTTTGGAGATTCGATACCACGTGGGAAATTCTACTTCATGATCCGGACCAGTATGTAAAATTACCAAATGAAAATCTCGCCCCCCTTTATATTTTCAGTATATAATAATTTGTACGAGAACTTTCACGCAAAGGGAAATTTTTTTTTTTTTACACATATTACCGATTAACTTGAGTCTTTGAAGTTAATTAAAAATATCACGATGCAATGCCAATCTCGATGATGTTGCACACACACACACACATATCACGTGCACGTGACATTCCTTTGCCTCCATATCGATGGTACTATAATACTCTCATCATACGTCAAGGATTACAAAATTCAAACGAATGTACATATAAAAATCTCAAATCCCAGTAGGTAAAGTATAATTATACGAGTAAGTTTCACGTTCACCCAGCTGAGTGACGTAAATATTTCATTTTACAAAGCAACCTTTCGATTGTAAAAGACCGTCATTTCACTTTGTACTTGGATAAGCAAAACGTTTAAAAACCAGAGCTGATGCCAGTGTATACATAATTTTTCCAAAAATTGTGAATCTAACCAGAGTGATATTATTTTTAGAAAGTCGATCAATCCTACAAGAACGCAAACAAATTTTGCGTGTAATCAAAAGTTTTATAAAACACCAAGAGTCGAGAAAAATTTTGAAGAGCCATTATAGGTTACACGTCTCATCCATATACCGGATGAATTTTTGACGACCGAATGGTCCAGTCAACTGCCACACGTCAATGCGCATGCGCTGTAATCCGAGAGCAGTTGAAAGCCAGGGCAACCAACCGTTATGAACGTAACCTCAAAAATTTTTACCTCTGTTTTTGACGTTTGTGTTCAACACCGACAACTGTCAAAATCTTTGAGGTTACGTTAACGACAGTTGGTGGCCCTGGCAATCAACCGATCTCGGATTGTAGCGCATGCGCATTAAAGCGTAGCGATTGTCGGACCATTCGATATTTAGTAATTCACTGTGTTAAGATTGTATTATTTTTTTTTTTTTTTTTCATTTCAACCGTCAAATCGAAATTCCGACCAAGTTACATAAATATAATTATGTATAAATTACGTGTTAAAAGTATAAAAAAAATAATATGCCAAATTTTCACGGGTATAATATATTAGAAAGAGAAATCGCAAGATTAATTAATACTGCTCTAAACGCAGTTGGTAGTTTGTGCTTAGTTATACCGAAGGCTAGGGCTAGGTTAATTGCCGGTTTAATCCTAATATTAATTGGTGTGCAGGATGAGTCTCTCCTTTATCCCCCTCCCCTCTGATCCTTTCTCGTTGCGACTCGTGTGCCGCAGTAGAAATTCACATGGTCTATGCACACGAGCTAAGTTTGAGAGGTTGGTGTTAGCTGTTTGTTTGTTTGTAAGAGAAAACAATGCCTAGTCCTCGGCTAATTCGCCATTACTATAATTCCCGGCTGATTGTAATTATTACTCATTCCTAAATCCCTGTATTATACGTATCATAGACCATATTTTCTCGCCTGTCTCAAATACCCGGCATTACAGAGCGCGACATCCACTCTGACAAGAGTCTCTTTCTTAGTTCTTCTCCCTCGGGAAGAGAGATGGTGCCTGAACTGTTCGTATTCCCTCTGTCGAATATCTGGAGGCCATCGAAGCCGACTCACTCGCTGGGTCCAAGTTTAGTTTAGTGTCAAGTTTTTTAAATTGTTTTCGGTTTTGAGTTACTTCTCTTGCAAGTATCACTTTGAACCCTGCTCTGTGTTATTAGTTATTAAGTCTATCCTTATTCTTATTTTTGTCGTACTTACTTTTTTTTCTCGTAAAGTTTGATCTACACGTTTCCTGTGTATATTTCCTGCGTTCTGATTGTTTACATCTTATCCCACACCGTTATGGATAACATGAAAATATCTATCTCTATCTGTCTATCTATCTATCTACCTATCTATCTATCTACCTCTTTTTCTCTCTATCTATCTATCTATCCGTCCATCTCCCTCTCCCTCTCTCTCTCTCTCTCTCTTTGCCTCTGCTTCCATGATGGGCACCCAATCCTATCCGCAAGCTCTCATCTCCTTTCGATCTTATTGGATAAAATCCAATGTAACACTGAGCGCATCATCCGCGGTGATTCGCTGGATTTTAATGCACCCATGCACCGTGCATATCGCGTCAGTTTTATCGTTATTTTACGATTTTTGCCTTTACAATTTGCGATTGTATTTTATACTGGTGAAGCTAAAGTCGCGATGAATACGAGGCCGCATATTACATGACCGCCCACAAATTTCAACCATATATGAGTTTCCATTTTTTTAACTTTTTTTTCCATTTTATGGTTACACAAGAGACGTGTACGTATATATTACATAACAGGCATTCTATTCCAATTTGATCACTTTGATCTCGCAGTGTCCCATTCGGTTGACAATTTTTCAGGTATAATCGGTTCTAAGACCAGCGTATCATTTTTTTCTACAATTTCATTTATGCAAGTGTTTTTGGATTGTCAATATTGAAACACTTTTATCACGTACCGTTTTTAAAAATCTACAAGAATTTCTTTCAGCTTTTTCTTCCGATCATTTTACGGTGACGTTATATTTTTTCTTTTGTTTTCTTCTGTATCACTTCGAAAATTTCGGATTTACCATTTAAAAAATTACGCAGTAGGTGGAATTGATTTATAGTGAATTTTTCCCGAAATACGGACTGAAATTGTTGAAATAATATTAATTCTGACTCTTATATAACAGAAATTCAACTTGCTCGTTACAAGGCTGAAGAAAACATGACATTTTTGACGAGTTCTACAATTCCGATAAAGCAAAGTTTCAAAAATTTTGCAAATCTTTCGCAGAGCAGTGTCAAAAAGGAATGGAATCCAAAGGATGGGAATAGAGTGGTAAAATTGTTGTTATAAGTTGTAGAGAGAGGTGAAAATCCGTGATATATGACATATAAGAACTTCGCGTCGTTATAACTGCAGGGTAAGAATCGGCTAAACATACACGATCGGTTAAACTACACAGAGTAAATAAGAGACACAGTTGGTCCCACTTTGCAAACTTTTAAACTGTTCCGAACTTGGACGTCGGTCTGACTCCCGCCCGAACCGCATTTCCCATCAGGATTTCGCGGCACGCCATTATCCTTAACCTTCTCTCGGGCGACGAAAAGAGACGAAATTATCCCTGCAGCGGTAAAAACGGTTAGAAAATTTTTCCAATCATAAGAGAAAAAAAAACTGCCATAACCGATATCCCGCTTCCACGCAGCGTATAATAAAATACCCCGAGGGTTTAATTCAACGCGTGATGGTGTTTGATAATTTTGGAAAGGAAATAAAAAGTTCCTAGGGAGAAATAAAGTTTTCCTCTTTAGGATATCTAATAAAACAAGTTAGCCTTGCTTCGAGCAATGCGAAAACCATCCGTCCGCAGAAAATTTTTTTTCCTCATCGGTCTCAATTATGTTTAATTACACCCAGTCACGTCTCCAAAACCTACGAAAACTCCTTCTTCGTCGTGTCAGCCATGAGATTTTGGGATGGTATTCCACTAAACATCAAATCAGCTTGGTTAAGGAATGTCAAAGTTACAGTCAGATTACTCGAAACTTTTTTATCAGTTGGAAAAAGCCTGTTCTATCTTGGTATTGCGAAATTGTTATTAAACGTTAAATTGTAATTAGAGAAAACTCTGTCCGTTGCTTTATCATCCTACCTATTATAAGCAAAACAATACTCCATCTATCTATTTATACCTCTCTTCATCCTACCATCATCCTATGTATCTATCTACATTTCAATATCATGTATTCCACGTCACTCTTCGCCGATCTGATACCTCCGACGTTGCCGGCGGTACACCTCACCCGTGTAATACCGAAGAAGAGAGAGAGAGAGAGAGAGAAACAGAGAGTCTGATAGAGAAAGAGCTGGTCTGAGCTTATTTATATTCAGCAAAGAAGAAGATGAGGAAGAATAACTAGGATGAGAACGTGGGGGATGGGCCGGGTCACCCCCAGGAGCACATCTTGCCCAACGACCCACGCGACACCTTCGGGTCTTGGGACTCCTGATGGCGTTAGAGAAAAGAGAGGAAAGACAGGAAAAGAGACGGAGAGGGAGAAAGAGAGAGAAAGAGAGAGAGAGAGAGAGAGAGAGAGAGAGAGAGAGAGAGGGAGAGAGAGAGGGAGAGAGATCTTCTGCCCCGGAGGCTGACCCACCCCGTCGTGCGTAAAACGTAACATAATCTACTCCACGAGCAGACGACCAACGTCTGCACAGGCTCCTTCTGCTGTACAGGGTCAAACGAGCTCGAGGCCACGAGCCACCGGCCGCAGGATGAGGTCCTTTATTCGATTGGCCGCGCTTTCGCGCTACCAGGTTATACCTGAGACGACAGTAAGGAAATGGTCCAGCGATTGTTTACCCGAGAAAATCTCCTGTCTCCAGGCTTGTTACACGTTCAATTCAACCTTACGACATTCACTGGTCATATTGACTTCCAGGTTGAACCATCGTGAAATGGACACCCCATCCATTGACGATGTTCGTACAAACATTTCCACGAACCTTGGCCTTGATGACCAAACGGATATTGGGAAGTAATCGAAGCGCTGAGAGTGGGAACCTGTAATAGTGATATCTGTTTGAAAGACTTTGAAATTTCTCATTTTACTGTCAACAATTTTTCCGCACTCTCATCCAGAAGGACGGGAAACATGTTCGTTCAGGTAATCTCGTCGGGTAATCCAAGAAAGAAATACACGTACTCGAATATTGTGAACATGGAAACAAAGTTAAAGTGTGTCGCTCTCTGACGCACATACACATATATAGTATTGGGGTTATTTTTCACACATGCCACTTCCTCAACGTCGTATAAACGCGTGATTGATGAAAGAAGGTTCGGAACAGCCGGAAGCGTTCGAAAGCTCGCACGTTGTGAAAGGTGTAATATTGAAACTTGCGAAGCTCGCTGACATCGCGGTGCAAATAAGACAAGGAAAAGTTTACGATGAGGTGCGATGCAAGTCGCACATCGGATGCTTGTGTCGGATATACGTATACGTATACCCACCGCGTCAACGGGGCGACCCCATAAAACATTTTCATGGCTGTACACGCACGGTTTGATTATATTCCCGTGTTCCACAGCTCCGAAGATACCAGAGACTAAAGTCCAGGCTACATTTACGATCCGTTGATTAATGACCGACAGCGAAAACGTTTCCTCGAACCCCAGAGCATGCGGCTGATCATGCAATGGACTCGTTAATACCAATTCCTGCATTCCAACTTCCATATGTTCGTTACTTTCAACATCGGAACCAAGCTTTCCAGCCAATCCAGCTCTCTTACTGAACATCCCAAGCTTCAAACCAGAAAAAACATCTACTATATTGCGAGTCAAAGAAGCTTGAAAGAAAGCTCACCGAGTATAAAGTGATTATTCCTCTTTCCCAATTCGTTCAACAAGTGTATCGACATCGTTGAGTTCCAAATGGTTTCCAAGTATACATACACATAGATATGCATATAGACAAGGCATAACCCCGCGCTGTTGAGTGTGCAAAATAACCAACCCAGAAAATGTGACACGATTGTGAATCGGGGCGAATTTTTCACGGCAAAAGATCCGCATCCTGTTCGGTATCCAGAAGGGTCCATCCTCGCATCGGTAATCGGTTGAGAATCAAATGGAGCAGCTGGTTCTACGCATTGGTTGGTGTGCCACGCAGTACCGAGCTGGCGAATTCGTGCGTTTGAATTAAATTAAATGCTCCAGGGTGAAGCCCATTGGACCGTGAGTCCTAACAGCCCGCCAACGGCAGACGAACGCCATACTCGGTCGGTGAAAGGGATGAGAAGTATATGCACAGGATGCCAGCGGATTCCTTGTCAAAGAGATTCTCCCACCGCTCTTGGCTTATAGATACACGTTATATACTGTATATGTACAATGCACAGGACAGAAACGTATCAACTAACCCGCATGGATGAAGACGACGAAATAATTCCCCAAATACGAAACCTCCACCCCCTTTGGAATATGCGAAAAGATATTTTAAACACAGCCACGTTCTGTTTGTGTTACATTCCGCGGAATGAAGAAGAATTTTAAAAGGATAGTGAACACGAATGTAACAATATTTCTACCATGTATTATAGTTTAGACACGAATTTGAGTAAATTTGAATGGCACAAGCTAAGACAACAACGAGTTGAGAAAATTTTTTATAACGAGAACGTTCAAAATTATCAAACTCTGGTGTTCTTGATTCGATTCTGATGTTTTTGGGCTCATTTTACTCGCTGACCAGACACCCAAAAACTGTTAGTTTTTGAAAAATATTCCTTTGATAAATGGGCAAACATCTGCTGCACGGCACTAGAACAAATCTGTGTTTACCCACTTTGGAGATAAATGGTTGTAAAAAATATTGTCAGGCCATCTCTGTATATCACTAGTGCGAAAACAAAATGAGCCCAAAGACATACGAGGAATCATATAAAAATCACAGGCGAGTTCAATCATTTCGAATGTTATAATCTAAAGTCAACGTCCATAAAATTTGCTTGAATTCATTTGACGTATACGATACAACAAATTTCAGATTATACCATAGAGACAAAATGTCACATTAAATATATTGCGTGAAAATTACTTGATACCATATTTGATACGTCATGTGTAACATGTACGCGAGATGTGCGGAATTCTTTCCTATTAGAATTTTCTATTGTCTTGCAAGTTCAGTTCACTGCTCTTCGTGCACAAAGTGACAACTCGGCGTAACGTTTATAACGAAACTCTAGTTAGAAACGGCACGACGGCAGTAGATATAGTACATGTACGTAATTTGCATACGGTCTCGCATATTTACGAATTTCAATTCGTTTCGGGCTCAGCCATCCGTTTATCTTGCTGAAAAATGCCGTTTGTTTCCGCTTCGCTGTCCCTCGCAGTTTCCCCGTTTTCTGTATGCGCATTAAATTGCACCTACAGCAGGGTGCAAACTTGAGTTCTAATAAACCGACGTTTCGGAGCGAAATTACACGGTGCGCAATGTTTCAGAATCTTGTGTCCAACATTTTTCCACTCATCTCTTTCCGTCAGTTTCTTCGGAAATTCGGATAAAATACAATCGAGTTGAATTTAGCGAGTGCAAATTAGAGCATGTCTAATGCAACATAAAGACCGGTCAAGTTCTATTACATAAAATATATTTAGGTACATGCGAGGGATTAATCACTCATGAAATCTGGTATATTTTCCAGAAATCTTGTTGAAATCTATATGAATCCTTGAAATGTTCTTTCAAAAAATTCCTTGATAATCCCATGATGTCTCTTGTAATCTTTGGAAATCTTTTGAAATCCTTTGAAACCATTTGTAATCCTTGAAATCTTTTGGAATCTTTGTAATCTTGAAATCAGAAGTACGTCAAATCGATGAGTGATTAATCCGTCGGATACATGTAAACGGATCAGCTTTAGTGAAACACTTTGAACCTTTGTTAGAACACTTTTTTGACCAAACCGTGACTTTTTTGACACTTAAATATCCACAAGTGTCTCTACGGTGATCGAGCTTCTCGACTCTGGTGGTGAAAAGGTCCCAGTCGACGAGACGACAAACGCGCAACAATTCGGTGAAGTCTTGACACCAGAAAAGAGGGGAAGTGAGCTTCGCGCGTTTCGGGGTAAGAAGCTGGACAAATATTGAACGACACCCTTTAAGATATCCTCTTTGATTGACTCCTTCCACTTGCGGTGTAGACAACATTCCGTAACATCGAGATTTGAATGCTGATGCCTTCGATGCTACATGCTTGACCCGAAATAGCGTAGCGTTTTTTTTATTCCACAAAAACGATGCTCTTTAATCATTCCACTACGCGACACTCGCATATTGATTTTTCATCAAGTTATCATATTCCTAAGCTACGAGTATGTGTAGGTAACTAAATATTTTTCTGAATAAAATGAACCATCGTAAAATGATATCGAACAAATGTGCACGTTTTTCTTTGTAGCAATTTTCAAGTGAACTGAAAAAAATAAAAATGAAATATGGTATCGATATTTGTCCAACCAACTTTTTTAATTCCTTCCAAACGTGGAGTTCTTAAATCGAAGAAAACGCGATAGAGTGACGGAAGGGGCAAGAAGGAGTAAAAGGAAAGGGAAAGGATCGAGGGACAAGCGTTAGCGCGCGGGGAATTTAATTTGCAGATTCTTAGATTTCTATAAATTATATTTTGCCATTGACAGTTATATATATACATATATACTATATATTCGTCGAGAAAGGCGACGAAGACGAAGACGAAGACGAATACGAATACGAAAACAACCTCCGATCACACCTCTGTAATACCCCATCTCACGGGCTATATTGGTTTTCAATTCGTATCCTCCTTTCTCAAACTTCCACGAGTGCAAAACGGAGAGAGAATATATAAAGGGAATAAGTGGTCGATATCTAAGCCAAGTTTTAACGACGTGTCTCGCCCAGTTATTAATACGCATTCACGTACGCAAATGGAAATAGCCTACGGTGTGTGTGTGTGTGTGTGTGTGTGTGGAGAGAATCAAGAGTGAAAAAGGATCGCAAGGTGCAGAGAAATTGGACCAGAGGGGCAAGAGACCAGTGATGCAAAAAGATCCGAGAGGGGAAAAAAAAAATTGACAATGTAATGGCTTGTATCGCTATTCGGTTCTCCTCCGGCTCCTCGCTGCAACCAAGTACTTGATAAATTCGCGCTCAGAGTTGGTGACGCGAATTTAACGTCGTAAATTGCGATTCCCTAGAGGCATTCCTACCGGCTCGACTGAACTGAGCCGAGCTGAGCCGAGCTGCTGGGCTCTCCCTCTCTCTCTCTCTCTCTCTCTCCGTCACTCGCTATTCGCTATTCGCCAAGCGAAATAATCTAGTCAGCTACCTCCCTCGCAATTGTATCAGTATATATTCCCTTAGCTCCCTGCAGCACTCGGTGGTGAAGAAGAAGCGGAGAGAACCAACGGAGGTTGGAGTGCGGAAAGACACGGATGAAACATTCCCGATATCGATATACCACACCTATAGCGTACAATAATAACGTGTGTGTGTGTGTATGTGTATGTACACATAATATATACATGTATATATATTTCTCACTTGTCCTCGGGGAAACGAACCTGAGGGGTTCTTATTCCGTTACGATTCGGATGCTAAAATTACTAGACACCTCTTTTCTCACTAGATACATATGTGATCGTATATTTATAGACATATTTTATACCTATGTATACACACCAGCTTTGAATGCTCGCTGAATTTTCTCGACATCTTTTCACCGTGCTGCACCTTGCAACCCATGCATTTACAACGTTACACATTTTTCCTCCGATATCCATAGAAATTCTCTGGTTTCGGAGCTTCGCTCGATGAGATTTAGTTACAAATCCTTCGGTTTCAGATTTGTTCAGTACAGCTCTGATGTGACATGTTATTTACCTGATTCGTTGCTCGACTTTTCGTCGATGAAAATCAACCTTTTTTAGGTATTATATATCTGGTTGGCAAGTGTCGGATGGATGAAATGTGAGTGAAACATTTCGACCGATACTCATTCCGATTTCTACTTCAAAAACAGTTCAACAGCATACCTCGGTGAAACTCGAAACATTTTCGATTTACATGAAGTTTCAACTATCAACAAAGTTTCATGAAACAAGTTATTCTCGTGTATGTTTGAATTCGTTTTATTCAGTAAGTCCCTGAATATCTGTTCAAATATTATTTTCATTTTACGTCGTCGTTTCACCTAAGACTCATATTGCAAACTTACGCTCGGCCCGAAAATACCGAGTTTGCCACTTTGTGACACAATATACTAAATTCTTTGCGTCATCCAGCCGAATATCCAGAAACTGAGCGGTTACCAATTAATTCAAATATCCAGCAAAACACCTGCTTGACCGTTAACCTTTATTGACAGTTAAAATTTTACGTTCTTCTAAACTTCTTCTATTTTTGACTAACGCAGGACTCTCAGACGTACAGAGAAGGCAAACGTCACAGCTAACGTACACTTAACGTTTCGATTCTAACCGGTTCTGTAGCAAGCGTATTTAAATTGAAAACAAAATGCGATGAGAACCGCTGATTCGATAAGCCGATCGGTAATATCGCACACCAACATGTCGAGTGGGACTGATATTACAGAGCGCCACTAAGGCGTTACCGACGTATTCACAGCGGCTCTCATCACGTGTCGTGTTTGACACAATTACGCCGTGCATTCGCGCAGCATTGCATCCCGACGGTTATTTAGGGAAAGTTCATGCATCGCCAATTTCCGAGGGAGTGCAGATTTACACTTGATCGAACTAGCAGCGCGTCTATACGCCACGTAACCAAAGCCAGTTATTAACCGGCAGACAGTTTGCGAAGAAGAGGTTGTAGGGAAGGCGAGGAGAAGTTTGGTCCAAAGTATTACCGAGTGAACCGTGCATCGCCAGACTTAACTTCAGATATTGGCGCCATGCGAGCTGAACTTCGTGAATGGCATGAAGGGGGAAAATTTGATAATTCAAACAAGTATCACGTTTTGTGAGAAAACCTGCCTGCGTCGTTTTCACCTGTATGCAGGGAATATTTAACACGTGCCCCATTTTTTTTTTTTTTTGTTTTTTACACACGTATTCCATCGGCCCTCGTTAATTAATGCTGCTGTTATGATAATTCTTTCGGATGGAAAAAATAATCGTGTGTTGAAATGGAAATTTCGTTTGTTTAAAACACATTCTCGATCATTCTTCGCGAGTTATCGTCATTGATATAAGCATATATGGTATGTAACGTATAGGCAGGTATAATATAAAGCCAAGTGTAATTTGATAAGGCTCACATTTGCCATTCGAAAATTTAATACGATCCTTTAATAATTCATGAACCCTTCCCGTACGCCTCGCCCCTACAACCCCTTCCGCATTCTCATCCTCTTTACCAACATGCTGCTACAGGTAGAGAAGGACTCTGAAGAGCTTTTATTGAAATGGTCCTTAAATATTTCATTAACAACTCGTGCCTACGTACTCGTGTACACCTATATTTCATATTATAACGATGCGTTGATAAAGCGCGGTAAATCTGAGATTCATCGAGTGGATTAAATGGACCAACAGCTCATTTTTGCGCCGTCTTTTTTTTTTTTGGTTTTCCTTTCCAGTTTGCCGCTCTTCAAAGGATTCTGAATTGTTTTCAATTTGAATCGAAAAACGTTGTCAAACTCACTATTTTATAAGATCGAATCAGTCGCATTTTTAAATCATACAAATACCTATAAATGTGAGATTTATCGTGTGCGTTAATCATCGATTCTAACGATACGTTTGTCAACAAGTAAAAGCGCAACAAAAAAAAGCAAAACAATACTAAAAAAGGTAAATAATTGTTCGGCATCTCATTCCCAATATTAAAAATACAGAGAACAATTTCGAAAATCGAAGCGTGTCAATGCCTATAATAAACGATTTGCCAAATTTTTTTTCCTCTGTCGCGTTTTGCTCCGCGTATCATTTTTTTCCATCGCGTATACCTTTGTTCTTCGGTTTCTTTGTGTTATCAACATTTTTACGATTTTTGTCTTTTATTTATTTTTTTTTAACCCCTATTTAAAAAAAAAAAATATATATATATATATACATATAAAGGTATACACAGGGAAGCTTGAATGTAAATCACTTTTTATGGATATTTTTAGTGTGGTCACCACCCCTCGATGCTTCGAATCGATGGCGTTCAAGCCAAAAACCCTCTTTAACAACTTGCAGCCGATATAATAATTCATCTTTAATATTTCGGTACCGGCGTCAAAACGTCACCTACACACAAAACGACTATATATATATATATATATATATATATATATATATATATATATATATACATATACGTATACGCACGTGTATATCCACCAACCCCTCCATTCTACCGTGAAAGATTTCGTATATGACAAAAACAAAACTATGCCACACATTCGCCATACATATGTATTATTATACAATATATATAAGATTCAATCGCTCGTGCGACCAAAGTTTGCTTTGTTCTTTTCCGCTCTCGCCCGAAAGTACTTGAGGGAGGCCTCGACTCTTCCCCGAGGATATCGGTCAATCGAACATCAATATTATTTGTCAATTTTTATCACGAAGTAGTCGCTCATTGAGCATTCGTCAATTGAACGAAGAAAGAGTACTGAAATTATGAAGGATATTTGTCATTTTTGTTTTTCACATTTCTGAAAATTCGATATTACCATTTATCGATCACACTCGGTGCAATTTTGAAAAATGTAACATTTCACGATGCCCAACGTGACGAAAAAAACAGTGCGTCTTAACAGGATCGAACAAAGTATATAACAAGTCTTCTGAATAAAACAAGCCACCGCATAATCAAATTCAATGAATCCACCAAACTTTTTACCATTTCAAACCGATATCTCAGCTCTTCTTGACAGTTAGTTTTCTTTTTTTCTATTACATTGAAAAAAAAAAATTTTCTCAATACGGGAGAGTCGCGTGCAAAAATTACGAAACTGACGCACTGTATGCAAAATTCTTTTGAGGGGAAGGAAGAGGAGGAAAAGAATAGGGGTAAATGGACAGGGGATTTGGGCACAGGAGGCAGGGTACGGAATTATTTTAAACGGCGTCACCTTTCGTCTCTCGTCCCGTCGTTGTCGCCTACGCCGCCAGTAAAATGCAAAACCGACGCGCTATCCGGAATTCGAAATATATGAACCGTTTATACAATTATGCTAAGCTCGAGAACCATTCCACCGTGAAGCTTAATCGGGGATTACAATATTTCCAAGTTGGCTTCGAGCGGAACGATCGACCCCCGAATCCCCTCCGATTTTCACCTTCATAACAGGAGAAAAGAAAAAAATTGTCGAGAAATAAAAAATAACGATCGACTAGAAGAGAATGCGAGAGTAAGTAAGGAAAAAAAAAAAAAGCAAAAAATGAAAAATACATACCGCAATAACAAAGCGGGGGAAATACTCTGGGGGAAAAGAAACCCCTGCGATAATATAAGATGAAGAAAGTGTAATTTCATAGATCAAGGAAAATAAAAGTAAAGGGAAAAAAAATTGGGTCGAATAAATGATCCAAGTTTGCGTTGGTGACAAAAAACAAAAAAAAAATAGCGTTTCAATGCACACGGTGCCGAATTTCCTGGTAACAGTAGTGATTCGTCTGATTAAATGGATCTTTGTCACCCGTTTCCTCTTGTAAATATTGAATCTGTGATTCCCTAAAATATATATTTTTATAATATTAAGTTTGATGGCTCCGAATTTTTGAGCAGAATGATTGTTTTTTTGTTTTTTTTTTATATAAAATACCAGGAACACTGTTCTGCTATTGTTGTACTTGATGGAAAAGAAGGTAAAAGAAAAATTCTACGATACTAACGCGAAATTTTCTAAATAAACATATCTCAAGTGATCGACGATAAATTTTAACCGTTCCGGTAATAAATGTCAATTTAGACTGATTGACGTATGTTACGAGAAAAAGAAACGTGATTTTGACAACAAATTGCTGATATTTCAATCAGACCGTTTTTCAGACAAAATGATTGAACTCTGCTGTTTTTGACAATATTTTTAATGTTCTTGGGTTGACACAAATTGTCGTAAAACATCAACAAATTTCACGTCAGAGCATAAACTCAAAACCATCAGAATCGTATAAAAATCACCGAAGTTCAATCACTTGGAGCATTCTATAGATAAAATAGTTTCTTAAACTTTTGACATCTTAGCTTACGCTGTTCGAATTTATTCGGATTCAATTCTATCATACAGCAAGATTAATATACTGTGTAACAAGGAGGCAAACTCGGACTTTTCGGACCGAGCGTGAGTTTGCAATAAATACGCGAGGTGAAATCCCGTTGCCTCCTTGCTGCTCACGATTCTTTATACAACAAGAGAATGTTACGCGTTTTTTCACGAAGCGCGAAATTGATGTTAGGGTCGCGTAACGTCACATTTGTTCGCTAGAGCGCATGCGCGCAGCACATAAATGACCGCATTTCACTCCTGGAACTTGAAAGTGGTCTTTTCAGTACTCCGCGCATGCGCATTCGCAGACTCACTCGACCGTCATAGAAACGGGTACTTTATGTACGAAAAGGAATCACGAAAAACCACTTAAAACTTGCTGGCGTTACATAATAGTACATTTCGTAAAGAAAAATACCTTATGCGTGCCAGTTTCGACCCGTACTGTTCATCCCGAGTGTCAAGAAATGGCAACGAAATCGCGATTTTGAGGTTAGAGAATAACATTTGCTAGAGATTTTTGTGAGCGGTATTCTTTCTCTTCTCCCAACTTTTGATTCAGACAATCCGATACACTCACCCCTAAGTTGCTTGGTTACACGTTACGCGGCATATAAATGGCGACTATACATCTCCCTCTTGATTTCGCCCTGCGCCCAGTATCACGGATAACCGGCAGTTTCCTCCCTGCTATCAGAGGCGTCCGCGGGCTTGTAGTTTCCCTGGCAGCCGTATATCCGTACCAGATACCAGCACGTTCCTCTGGCCGTGTGTCACTGCAATTCTGACAGGTGTATGAAGAACGTTTGCCGCATTCGGATTTCGAGTCCGCGGACTCCATGCATGCGAGCCGTCAGGTGTTAAATCTTGGATCCCGCAGACCGTTCCAAAATGAATGAATACACACGGCTATGGAAACCGATACAGTTTTCCCAGTCGCGAATTTAATCAGGGAATTATACGTGCAGAAGATAAAAAATTGGACAGCGTTTTCGAGAAAATCGTAACGAGTCTACGTTTTACCAACTTATAGGTATGTCCGAAGTGAGTATGAAAATGAAATCTTCGTCATTTGGAATTAGCGGCTTTTGTTATTGAATCACAATAAGTGACTTTTCGTTTTTAAGCACGATATCGACAAGTGTGACATCTCAAGTGAATGAGGGAAAGAAATCGGATTTCCCCGCTTAGTTCATCGTCGTTTTTAACTCACTTACGATTTCTGACTGCCCCCTTTTAAACTAGTTTAATCGTTCGGTAATGATCTTCTCGACATATATTTCAACTAGAAGACTTTCGTTAATATCGTACAACTCATTCAGCTGAAAATTGTATATTATCAAATTTGCTTTGAATTCTTCGAGTTAACAAACATTTCATTTCACCCAACTGAATAAATCATACTTAAATCCACCACCCGCGATCGTGTTCCAGAGCGATAAATCCCGATTGGAATTTGTTTTATCACTGCATATCGTAGCTCGTACAATAACCCAATGACGAGAAATTGTCCACTTCGACTAGATTGAAATGACGAAGAAAAAAAAGCAAATAATAAAAAAAAAAAAAACCCGCAATATGGTTCACAGTTCGACAGCTATAGATAGATGTACGTTTTTTCAAGTGACATCAATTACACTCGTCTACACGCCTCTTGTTCTCCGTTTACAGAATGGTGGCACGCACCTCTCCCAAATAACATCGAACGACCACTAAAAACCACAAGCCTAATTACTCCTTCGGGAATTTTTTCTATTTTCTGGTTTGACCCAAAAAATGAAAAAAAAAAAATGTTTTTCAATTGCTCTGAATAAAATTTACACCATGAATTTTTCGACGCATCATCGATCGATGAAAATGGATGATTCAAAAATTCTAACAACGATTGAGGACCGGGTAGAAAATCTGAACAAGTACACGCATTTGTGCATACAGCATAACGTGAAACGCGTAAATGACATACATACGTACATATGTGAAACACATAATGTATAAATGTGGCTTAACGTCTGCGCGACTGAGGTTTAATCTCCTAATGTGATCTGGTGAGCAAATTGTACTTTGTCTGCCGCACTGTTCGCCTCGCGCGAGTTCGTCTGACGACGAGGACGACTCTGAACTCGATAGTACATCCTCTCTGCAAGCAGGCACGTTTCAGGTGTAGTGCAGAACGCAAAGGTGTGCAATGTTCACGTGCCACACCGAATGGTACGTAAATAATACATAACGTATACGTATACTACATTATACATAACTATATACACATACATACACGTATAAATACATATGTATATAAATCGCCGCGGCTCTCGGCGAGGCATGAATCAACCCGGAAATGCGTCCTACGTGCGAGTTCCTGAATCCGCACCAGTGCTTCGAAAGCTCCGACGAACTCCGAGTATCTGCACAAAATCTGAGTGCACTTTAATTATTGTACGGACTAGAAGTAGTACTAGCCTGGAATCACTCAATTGTGACGAGAATGAGGGACAATGACTGAGACTCGCTCTTTGAATTAGCGGATGAGAAAAGTTTGCGCGGATTGCACACAGCTGCCAACGACCCGAGCATTGGATTTATACTTTGTCCTCTGTTTATATTCTTTTATTTTTTTGCGTCATCACTCAACGTGAGTGGTAATTGTAACAGAGATGTTTCCACGTGCATACCGTTTGAAAGTGATCTCTGCTACTTTTATAACCATACCAAACATTAAACTACCAAATGCGCGTGTGCAAAATCATGTGACTCGATTAGATGGATCAGCTTGTCAGGTTTACCAACTTAAAGGACGGTAGTTGCAAAAATCTTCCGGCTTCTCGAGGTTATGTCGCGTCCAGAGTTTTAAGTGTTTTGTTTTCGGCGTTCGAGTTGACATAACCTCGAAACACTTGCGACACAATCAGACACAGAATACTTGGCACATGCGCAATTGGGTATTTACTTTCCTGAATCTGATTTTTACGCAATGTTTATGCATAATATTACAAAATCCGTTCAACTTCATTTATGCCTTTAAATATCAAAACTAATTTCCTGTGCAATACGTAATAGAACGTAATTAATAGGTGCGTAAAATCTTGTGCAGTGAAAGAATAAAAACATTTTAAAAAGCTCGTCTGTGTTTCCATTCCCCCCCCCCCCCCCCCCCATTTTCTTGATCCAGCAGGTATCTTTTCCCTTTGACGGAACAGAGTGGCATTAACAGCAACAGAAGCAGTTCCCCCAGGCAAGGGAGCAAGACTTGAGTTGGTTGGTAGGTTACAGCCGCCATTGCAAAACAATAATAGCGTAGTAAATTTCTTACCCAAGAAAGACGCGGGCGAACCCTGGCAATTTTCCTTAATTGTTTCGTTGTTTCGGAAAATGATCTCCGTGGGGAGTTGCCCTACCTCTCTCTCTCTCTCTCTCTCTCTCTCTCTCGCTCTCTTTCTCTCTAAGTGCCTTCTCTACCGCGAGCAGCGTTAATTTTCACGAAAATTGAACGCTCTTCAAGCAATTTGAGAAGAACAACCTAACGACGAGCCTCCCCTCTCACTTTCTCTCCTTCCCTCTCTCTCTCTCTCTCTCTCTCTCTCTCTCTCTCTCTCTCTCTCTGCATTTCCTCACCACCATATCTGACCCTATGTTATTCGTTATCAATTCCGCGAACCAACACCACTTTCGGATCAAATTTCAATCCTAAAGGAACCGTTCGAGAGCCTGGATACTTCTTTTCGCAACCCTTGGCAAAGCCCAATCAACTATCTTCTGCATTAACAGTCACTGCTCGGAAATAATACAGGAATAACGGAGCTGTCGATTTGTAGCGTTCTAAATTGCGACGCGCAAAGGCTGTTTCCTCCCCATGAAATAATAAAATCAATCTCAACTTTATAACTAATATTCTCTTTTCTTGTCATATTCTTTCGTGACAGATGTAATCAAATACACGAGCAAAAAAATTCGTCCATTCTCTCCGAGGTTATTAAACCGCTCAATATGCAGTGCATGGAGGAAACTTTCCAGCTGCGTTTCCCGGATTCGGTCTATTATTCTTTATACAGTTTCAAAAAGACCGAAGGGTCTAATTAGTTCACAATTCACGTATCGCGTTCCGCCAAGCCATTTCCTGGAGGAGCAGGAGGGCCCGAAGAGCTTCTAGTTGTTATTTAAAAGCCCGAATACCTACATCCTGAATGGCCGAGGCCTCCCAACCAGATTTACAACTTACCGCCTATCCTCAACGTTGCTTTGTTACATTGCGAGTTGAATACGAAATAACCCATCCAATTACTACTAGCATATATAACCAACCCTCGGTCTCTCCTTCGATTCTTTTCTTACACGGTTTTGTTATGTATAAAGAAAGAGAGTCTCGGGCAAGTTGCCACCTCAATTGAAAAGTAGGGGGGGGGAGGGGGAGGGCTAAAAAAGTTCACAACAATTGTATTGATAAAATATCGATCATTCTTTTCACAGTACAGATTTACTCTCGTACGATTTGCGATTACTGTTCATTGATTTTCTACAACGCTCATGGCTATTACCACCTATTGTGAATTGCACAAAAGTCGGAATGGCATATAGAGCGCGAGTCGAACAAAATCCGGGTTTTACAAGTCCGGCTGCAGCAAGTACACGGAATTTAGCACGAGCTTAACCAGAACCGTCCACTTGACCCGCAGCCTATAATCGTTATGCAGCCAACGGCTGGCTCCGAGGAACTACATATTTTTTCTAAAGCTACAACGTACAGAATTTCGAATCCTCGATAAACAGCAAGGAATCACGCGAATTAAATTAAACACGCAAATATATAAGCTATGCATGTATGCACTGTATGTATATGGACATTAGGTTCGGTGGTCCGTACATAAATTAAAAAAATTATGAACAGTTTACGAGTTATTTAACTTTTAACAAAAATTAACGAAAAAAGTTTAATGAATGGGAAATCAAATTTTTAAAAAACCACATTTCAGACTTTTGAGCCAGGGAGCTCATCTTTCGAGAGGATCTTTTTTCTGTCAAATACTGACGTTTTGGAGGCAAGGGATTCGGGAGGGAGGGGTTGAGTGCGAAAAGAAAATTTTTTTTTTAAACCATCCTAAAGGACATCAAAATGAACCACGAATGAAATGTAATAAAGTTAGGTACACAGAATTTTCCGCAGCATCGCCGTAAATCCGAGAGATAGTGGAATCTTGTTTCGCGTTTTCATCCCGCATTGCAAATACCTATACGTGGGAGGGTGCCAATATTGAAATGATGGCTGTTTCCAACGAGGGAAATTTCATTCGGGCAATTAATTAATTAGTTTCAAGACTTTGCAAACATCATTGCCTGCCGACAGTTGGGCCTAGATATTCCATCGGAAATTCAAATTCACCATCTCTCTCTCTCTCTCCCGCTCTCTCTCTCTCTCTCTCTCTCTCTCCTCCTCAACTCAGGGATCCTTGCTTGTAATGGCTGCTATACGGCAAACTAAATAATTTCCTCCTTCCGCAACGCAGAGCGCCATCCTTCGCACCAATTACTCAATTTTGTTTCCTGTCATTCATATTAATTGCTTTTCACCCGGTTATATCCCCGCGTTATAACCCTACGCTCTGGAATTGGAAGTACCACCGGTCCAATTCCAGCGGTTTGCTCCCTCGCAATAAGCAAAGGAAATACGAGATGAAAATAATAGAAAACCTATCTAGGGTTTTTTTTCTCCGTCAACTTTCACGGCGTGATCGTTTCAACCGATTCCCTAGAATTGGACAACTCTCAAACAATGTAGACTGCATGAAAGACTCGAGCTAATATTTCGTCTGAAAACTACCAAACTCGTTAAACGGCATGGAAGAAAAGCGAAATATTAAAATTTGAGTTTGATAGAACAGTTCGTAGTCAACGCTAGTTCTAGGTGAAAATGAGGACAAGTTCGAATGCTAGAGATTTTCATTCCGCACAACCTGTTTCGAGATTGAAATCGAGTTCGATAACCAGTGTTGCCCGATCTGGGGTTTTTCCCTTGGATTTCGGAGGTCTTGATTCGTGAGATTCCTCAATACCACTGTAATTCCTGAGATATCAAATGTTACCAATGTGTTTCACGTTGCTCTGCAAACATTAAATAGAATAAATGTAAGATTAAAAATTAAAATTAGAAAACTGCGTTACACATCCGCAAGACCATCCGTACCCGCCATTTCACTGGGGAAAAATCTAGTGGAAATCTGGTAAGACTTTATTTCCAATTTAGGGACATTTAGGGGGAAATGTTGGCAGATTGGGAGTGAAGCTGGTTGAGCCATCTTGCAACACCGTCGGTCACTTCACTGTATTATAGTTTCTAATTTTCAATAACGAGAATCCGACTGTAATCATAAAACGTATGAACGATCTGTTAATCGGAGAGTCAAAGAGCGGAAAAGCAAAGGGTGAGAATGAATCGTGCTGAAGGGAAAATGTGAGGAAGGATCGCGTGCGTCGTACCTATCCTCTGATGTTGCGGTTGTACACAGGTTGTATATAGGTATAAGATATAATCCATAAATAAAAGTAACAACTCGATGCAAATGTTGAAGATTATCTTTAATCCTATTTAACCGGTGAGCACAAAGTAGAGGCAACGACAACCCGCGTGTATTTCTTTTGAGACTCGGTAAGCAAAGGTTTTCCCAACCTGATCCGTGCCGGGTTTGGAAGGGTGGGCGTCCCAATTTTAGGACTGAGGATTACATTACAAGAGGGTTTACAACCGTTTTCGGTGAATGTATGAAATACCGTGTATTCCGCCCTTGAGAAGGTACATACATGTACAACGAGACGAGGTGATGCACACAACAGTTTTGCTCAAGGGAGAATCTCAATTCCCGGTACCTACGTGTAATACATGTATATATACACGGCTTCCTTTACCGTCGACGGGACGTGTTATTCATTTTATACTTTTTTTTACCCTCTCCATTTTTTTCTGTTGTTGTTTTTTTTTTTTTTCTTGGTGTTTCTCTTTAACCTCACCTCCTTATTTCGGAACAGCTATCAACAAGAAACTTCTAGTCCCGTACCTTTTTAATTTCCTTCTCTCTTTTCGTCTTCGTCTTCTCCTTCTGGTTCTTCGCGGAGCTTTATATTGGTAGTAAGTGAATGAGACATGATTGTGGAAGGAAAAACAAAAAAAAAAAAAAAACAACAACAATAGTAACGGTGATAGAAACGTCCCCTAGTCCGGAGATTTGAAAGATTATGTTCGGAGTATCTCCTCCCGCGGTTATGTCAATGGATGACATAAATCACAAAAGCTATACAAGCGGTAAACCGTAAAGGGCAATCGATAAGTTACACATCGCGTCAGATACATTACATATATATATATATATATATATGTGTATAAAAACGTATATACATGTGCCTATGTATAATGTTAGGGGAAGTCTGATCAGAGATATCGTTGTACGCATGATAAAAAAAAAGGAACAAAAAGCATTCCAATAAAACGGTTTGTAAAAAGTATATCGTATAGGTGTAATCCGAGTTTTCGAATAAATTTTAATCTTCTTTTGTCTTGCATCGTCGTATTGAGAGCCTACCGCGAAAAACGAAAAAAAAAAAAAAGGATAAAAAAAAATCAGTCACCCGAACGCGAGCATGTAAGAAACATGAAGAGAAGACAGAACAAAAAAAAAAAATCATGCACAAAAGAGAAACAGGAAAATATCTAGGTATATACGACAAGGTTTGAATCACAGAACAAACAGATCCATTGGGCCCACCCTGAACCTATTCTGGCGAAAAGCCAACGTTTATCATTTCCCCGAATTGCACGTGACTGGAGATGAAGAAGAGAATGAGAGTAGAAAAAAAAAGTTGGAAAAAATATTTACGTACGTATCCTGTCTTTTTTCAATGAAAAAATGCATTGTCCGGAGTTACGAGACTGGAAGTGAAATTAAAAAAAATTTCACCCTTTCTTTTTCGTTTTTTTTTTTTCGCCGTTGTCGTTGTATTCTATTCTCATTTCATTTCGCGATAACATCTGCGTTTGTACGCTACTGACCCACCCCAATTGTAAGCGAGGTATACGAAGGGGTTGCGAAAGGAAAGTAACAGTTTACACATTCATACGTATATACATATATAAATGAGGCATTTCACGTCAAAACAACGTGTCATCGGCCTGACGCTTTGGGATTCTAATGTGCAACGGATTGTTCGATTTGTTTTGGTCAAAAATAATACCTATAATTTTTTGAAATTTTTCCCCCATTTTGTAAAAGTGCAGCGACCTCATGAACCGAGGAAATGTCCTGGGTACGAAGATGAACATTTTTAAAATCAATGGAACGTTTTTGTAAGATCAGGGACTCGAAAACACCTATTTTTTGGTAATGATTCAAAAATGGGATGAGAATGCTGAATATATTATTTTTTTAAATTTTATTTCCAAGTGATGGTTTTTTTGGAGTAAAGATGTACTTCGTTGAAAAGAAGATCGAATTTTACAAAACGGAGCTTATTTTTATTTGATATTTCACCACAAGAAACCATCATTAAAAATAAATTTCAAGAAAAATTTTTTTCTCTTGACAAACAAAATCCAAAAACAAAACAAATGTACTATAATAGATTTTGAACAGGTACGAGGATAGAAAAAAAACTCGTCCTTCCACTCTAAATCGTGGGTGAAATATTTTGTTCCGAAAACGGATTGTTTTTTTTTTTTCTTGTTTCGAAAAAAATCAATTCGGATGTTTTTGAGATTGATTCGTAGGGTGAAAACGAGTGATTCGAAAAATTTAAAAATTTTTTAGGCAGGTTTTCAGGTTGCGAATTAACATGGAAAAATTCCTTGATGAAATAAACAAATATCACGGTTAACCGCTTACTGTGTTCACGTTGAAAACCCCATATACATACATACATACGCGAACCAAAATACATATTTCTCTACATTTACATATGACCGTCGTTCTGGTGAGAAGCAGAGAGAATTTTTTATAAGGAGCTGATATTAATGTCGTAAAATGTAATTGGGTGACGTAACGCGTTTGGTTACGCGTCATGTAAATAACGCGAGGAAGGAAATGGTTTACTTAATCCTGAAAGTATATTGGTTACAAGCCCTGCACACTCTCCTCTCCTCTCCTCTCCTAACGTCGCTTCTTATACGTCTCGTCTCGGCTCGTAAAAGCACAAAAGCTAGAGAGTGTCGCTGGGTGGCGCAAGTATACTTAAAAAATCATAAGCAATAAACATTTTCCTGTTCTTTTTTTCACTCTCTCTCTCTCTCTCTTTCACACATATATCACATGCCTATATAATGAGTGATTTTATCGCGCAAGCTTTTCCAGGAACGCGAGTAGTGATGGAAAAAGTAAAAAAGAAAGAAGAAGATGAAATAAAAATAGTGACGGTAATAATAATTTGCCGTTCGACGTTATACAATGTAACGGGCAAACGCGTTCTCTGTACACCCACTGACTATATAATATTTATACACAGGAAGCGTATTCCCGTATGTAATAAAAACCCATGACACGACGTTCATATTATACGAATCTGCGAAAGACTTTCCCCTGATTTATAGACCGAAAAGCAATATCAGAAATCGTCTTTTACATATATACATTGTAGATATATAAATCTAAAAAAAAAAAAAAAAAAAAAGGAAAGAAAAAGAAATGAAATATATAAGAGGAAAGAGAAGAATCGAGGTAAAGAGATAAAAGGAAAGGGGTGGGGGGAATAAAAAAAAAAAAAAATTTAAGATATAACGTGTGGTTGCAGGGGTGTCGAATTTTTTGGGGACGGGGGATGAAAATTTAGGACGACCCGGTAAAATGTATGTAGGGTATAAGCTTATATGTATGCGAAACGTAACGGCGACACCCTTGCATACATATGTAGACGTATCATGTAGGTGTGACTTGTACACACGTAGTTACACGGAATGTACCAAGACTAATTTTTACTACCGTCGTAGCGCGAATCTCTGGGAAATAGCCGCGTATACTGTGACTCATCAGCATAAAACAACACCAGCCAGCCGCCACCCCGCAGTTTTCGGCGTGTATTCTCGCACTATAAACGGAATGGAGCGATAGAGGGAAGAGAGAAAGTATAGGAAGGATAAAGGATGAAGGAGAGAGATAGACCCGCGGGACAATCACCACCACCGCACAATCACCGCATGTATTTATGGGTATAAGGGAAAAGGTTGCCCACTTCGATTCGTTCCGCAGGGGTGAGATGTATACATATAGGTATATATATATATATTTTTTTTCTTCTTTCTTTTTTTTTCTACGTAGCCCTCATACGTGTATAGTAAGTATATCTATACCTAAATTTATACACGTACATAGGGCACAGAACTGCACCCTTCGTACGACAAAGACACACACCGAGCATATCCCCAACCCCCCGAAAAAATTCTCTTCCTCTCTCTCCCTTCATCCCTTCCGTCCGACTTCAGTCTCTTCCTTCTCTCGCTTATATGCGTTTCTTCGCTATCCGGTGGCTTTTGTCAGTCACTCTTTCTCCCCCCTCACCGCCAACTTTCATCCAGCATTGTCGTAATGTCACCGACGTTCCGGATCGAGGACGCCTCTATTGGCGAGCACTTATTGGCAGGGGGCTATTGTGGGGTGAAAAGGAAACAAAAATAAAGATAGAGGCAAAGGATAAAGTAAGAGCAAAATACGATACATGGAGGAAGAGAGATGAGATGACAAATGTAATCATAAGTGTAACGTCGCGTGGTTCAAGGATCTGAATCAGAAGTTGGGAAGTGAGAAAAAACCGTTTAAAAAAACTCCGGCAATGATACGGTAAACACGAATGAAACAACACCCCTGATACGTGGAAAACATGAATATCAATAAATTTGTATAACATGGCCTAAGATGTCAGCAATTTGTGAAAAGATTTTATAACTACATCGTTCGAAATGGTTAAACTCTGATGTCTTTGAAGCGATTATAACGTTTTAATGGACTTATTTGGTTTTGAAACACTTTTGACGTACAGTCACCCCCAGATTCGTGGTTGGAATAGAAGATCCCTTACGACGGCGGCATCGAGCAGGTTTGTTTCTACGACATTATATTATACTTTATTTCCAAGGGTTGCTATACACTTATCGAGATCGATATCCGTCTCGAGTATGTAAGTATGCGTAGCATGATATGGAGATACGTTACTTAAAGATTCACTTGTTCGTCCGCAACTGAAAGCAGAGTTATAGATTTCCCGGAATGTTGTGTCACACAAGTGAATCCGCCCGAGTGAATCCGCATAATATATTCTGCTCCGTTATTCGAATTTATTTTCTATGTGTGGAACTCTGCCAAATGGAAACGACAGAGTGACGAGATTTTGATTGATATCAACAAACCCGAAACGAATAACAATAAGGGTAGTAATAGTGGTTATATTAACGACTCGAGAATAAACGACTTTAACATTTCGGCGCTAAGTCACAAATTAATAATTCAAAATAATTTATCAACAAATGAGAAAGCTGTTCGTTTGAAAAATAACTAACCGTAAAAAAAGTTGATCAATTTGCCTAAAACAGCCTGTCTGGACAATATACGTTTCACGTAATAGCCGATTCCAACGATGGCATGAAATCAACATGGCCGCTATTGACACACTTGGAATTTCATTTTTGCTCTAACATTATTTCCAGCACATGCAATTTAGCGAGCGTATTATCTCAGTAAACGCAGTGACGGCAAGAATAATTCAATTACAATGTGAGCTTTGATAAAAGTATTATTAGATCCGATAGTTAATCTTAAAAAATTGTCGCGTATAGGATACACACGTGTATTGAGTCTTGCCTGTGCTTGGCATTTAGCGGTATTCTAAAACTAGAATTTACATTCAGATAAAAATTTTTAACGAAATTTGTTGATCGAGTAGTTTGTTTCGACGATCAATAAACACGATTTCACATTCTTATGCATTTTCTCTGATCCCTGCAACTTGATTTTCAACTGATTCGGAGTCCGGAGCCGCGTTTCAAGTGGCAAAAGCTGTCCCTAAGTTTTCCGAAATTCCATACTGTTTTCACTGTTCCTAATGACCGGCTGACACATTTCGGTTAGTATTCGAGTTTGCATCGAATCCTTACTACATGGCAGCAGTAGCAGCTTGGCAGCTTCGAGGCCGAGCTAACGATCGTCACGAAGGCTGAGCCGGAGCTACCCAAATTATAATCCTTCGCTGTAGACTCGCAACTATGCTAAACCCACCCAACGTACCTAGCGAACCTCGTTTCCAACACTTTAACCCCTTTTTAGTTAACGACCGTCCGAAAACCCCAGACCTGCAACAAAAGCTGTCGTCACTTGAAACCGGCAAAGCCTAACTACGTCCACTTTCAAATGAAACAACCCCTGCACCTCTCATAGATAAATCGATAATTGTTCAATCTTTCATCTCCACGGCCAAGCAGATATGAAGAGCTTCGGTTAATTTTCATCACTAAACTCCACTCTTGGCTTGAAATTCGTAACTTTCGTTCGCAAAGTTATTTAATCGAATGAAAAACTGATAACGAAGTAATTAAAGTATCAATATTTACCATAACATCAACCATAAGTAACGCTTTAAAATGCGTTTCATCCTCCAAGTTAACCGCTCAACTTTTCAAAAAATCGGTACCCATGAACGCAGGATATTTATTTTTACCGAGCTGCTACGTTGAGTAAGTTTTTTTAATTTTGGGAGGCAATTGCGCGCCTAGTTAAGTGTTTAAAATATGGGAGCAGAGCACCGGCTGCGCCCATTCCGCACTTCAGAGTCTCTTAATTCAGGAGGTAATTTTCCTTCGTCTCTTCTTGCTCAAAGTAAATGTGTACATGATATTATACAGGGATGAAAAAAACCTCCTATTAACACTTAGTTTAATAAATACGTAACGCACGCATACCAAAAAAAAAGTTTTTGAAGATAGAACAACCGATGCGAGTCAAAATACAGGAGTCAGGAAGCGAGAGGTTACGTAAAAAGTTTCGTTTGATCTTTGACGAAAAAATAAGTGGACCTCCTCAAGTACAAAATGAGGCTAAACTGGGTCGCTCCCCTCTTCGTCAAGAATAAACACTGGATGCGAGAATAAGCAGAGTGAAAGTAAAAGAAAAAGAAGAAAACGAAGTGCTTTACTTCGCTCTAAACGTGTAAAATATTACTGCAAAGATATCCGTCCTACCTTTCATCCTCTCCTAACTAAGAGGTAAAAAAAAAAAAAAAAAAAAAAAAAAACAGCAAAGTCCTCTGCAGGAAAAGGCTTAGGTACAACAGCTTATAAGTGTGGTGTCAGGGTGTTCCAACGGCATGTTCGCCAGCCGAAGGTTGTAACAGTATCGCGAACAGGGAGTGCATGGTGGTATGGGTATAGGTGTAGGTACACTTTTGGAAAGAAACTCGTGCTACGGTGGCCTGCAAGAGAGAGTTTCAAGGCTGGTCGTTCTTGTACGTGACTCGACGAGGGTAATAAGGTGGCGCTGCTAGGCTCGGAGCACCATGAGCCAACCTAAACTAACCTGCAGCCCCCGCTAGCTGGCGGGTGTGCAAAGTCGCAGATGTCTTTTGATTTATACGGACGACAGTTTGCGAGAGAGGCAAAGGTGCCTGTATATGTATGCCTAGCTGGCCCCTCCTCAACTCCGGAGGAACTTTCACCGGCAGCTATATGCCAGGAAGCGTGGCTTCATGGCCCTTCTGACTGTAATAATTCCTCCCTCTCTCTTTCTCTCTTAGCGAAGACAGGATCGGGTCCTTTGGTAACCACTTACTCGAAGAGCTTGCGTCTCCCCCCCCCCCCCCCCTCGTAGCTATTTCGCCCTTCGAATTAATTTCCTGGTTATTGATGACACGGTCACTAATCACCCGCGGTATAATATCCCCACCTATTCCTTGGCCAATGGGATTCGGGATATCGAAAGGACTCGAGGCAAGTATTATAGGCATTTACCGATTTTCATCGATATCGCGAAACCTGAATACCACACGTCAAGTTTCCTCTCTCCTTTGGGGGTTGCCTGGTTACAGTCTGCACATGCAGAGTAGAGATGTGTTAGCCACTTCGAGAGGTCGTCAGGGTAACTTCAATACAAAGTTTAACTAGTTGTACACAGACTTCGCTCTAGACACCCTAGAATCCATAGGTACCTCTTTGCAGGGAGAACCGATCGCGTTCCATCAATATGTCAAGGGTGAACAATACGCTGTTCGACGCAAAAAACACACACCGATACACGACGCAAACGCCAGTGAAATGACGCAGACAAAAAGACCAAAATGGCCGCCACTGAAGCGCAGCTCGAATTTTATTTCAGCCCCGATATCATTTCAACTCCTGAATATTTTTCGAACAGAATATCGGATTGAACAAAAACGACGGCAAGAGAAGTTTGTCCGAAATTTAACACCTTTGACAAGAGCTTAGTTTATAATCAGTTACATCGACAACCGTTGATCCGTTTTTCATTCTCCCCTAACCCGCCACATAAATATCCGTGTGACAAAATATGTCTGCCCCAAGTTGGAAGGGATATGACACGTGGAAGAATCGATGTTGGCCAATGACGCGATTTGATCGCGAGGTTCTCAGGTGTCCCTGGACTGTCAGGGTCACCCGGATCAGGAAGTTTACGAGTCTCGTGCACATTAGGGTTGGAGAATGGCGTCGCGTGCCGGACCGCAAATTGACCACTTTCACATCCCGGTTCATTGTTTGGCGATCACGTAGTCCTAGGATAAGTTTGAATCCAATTAGCCGACGGACGACGGAAGCTCGGTGAAGATTTTTCACCCTACAAACAAGGCTCGACGTTATCCAACGCTCCGCGGTGTATTACATCGCGAGTAAGAAGACCCTTATCACATCGCATCATCGCAGCTTGTATATTATATTCCCATGCGTATATAGGTATACATTTATACGTACAACACACCCCACAAAACTGAAGAGATTGAATAACGAGCTGTATAGTGTGAGATACAATATTTGAGGTAACAAAATTAGTTTACGATCCTCTTTAAACCTACCACCGTCATCGCCTAAGGGTCGTACCTAATTAAATATCAAGAAGAAATAAAAAGAGGGTGGAAAAGGAAGAGACTCACCTGCACCCGCAGGGAAGCCTTGATTTCAACCCCGGGCAAAATAAGGCGCGGAGGGGGGAGAATGAAAGAAGGGAAAATCCGAGCAACCAAAGTATGTGTGTAATGAAAACAAGGCAGGCTCCAGAGAGTGGAGAGTAAAAATTCAAAAACGGGACATGGAGAGGAAGAGAGAGTGGGAGAGGCTGAGTGGGGGGGTGGGGGGGGAGGGGGTGAAGACAGCCATTGATCTCTTCGGTTCTCTATCTATCTCTCTCTCTCTCTCTCTCTCTCTCTCTCTCTCTCTCTCTCTCTCTCTCTCTTTCTGTTTCGCCGCGGAAAGAATAAACACAAAAGGCATAGTCCACTCGGTCGTTAATGCCTCGGCGAGGGATGTAATGCGTGTGCCGGTGGAAGGACAGGCAGGCACCCCATATATCTGGTGCGTATGATGAATAAAGAAGATAAATTATGCACCCTGACTGGTACGCGTTCCTGTCCGACCGACCGGCCGGCCTGCTGCCGGGCTGTTTACGCTTGTCAAGGGGGTGAGACGACGCGATTTGAGTGGAAAACCGAGGGACCCTCGGAGGAGAAGGACGACGAGATACGCGGTGTTATGTACGCAGGGCAAAGGCACTCGTCGCGGTTCCGATGCTTCCTGTCCCTGCGGCGAATGGAAAAACCACAGGAGGCTCCATTAGCCTAAATTGGCTGCTTAAACCGCGCGGTCCGGCTTTCCACCGACCGATATACATGCATATGCATATTACATGTATACATATACGTATATACGTACCTACGTACGCGCACTTTTATCCCGCGGCGATTGTCTTCCCGCTTGTATCAAATATAATATTACGTATACATGTACTCGTGACACCTCCGAATGGAAATCCTCCCCTTGCAGATGGCGAGAGATTTTTTGAATTACCGTTCGCGTGTCGAATGTAGAAAATAAATACATACAAATTTGTACGTAAAGATAAGGATGAAGGGAGGAATGAAAGGAGAGAAGAAAAAAAAAAAAAAATTACAGCACAAATAACAAATTTCTATACCTGCAGTCATACGAAAGAGAATAGTAATAAATGTCAACAACAAAGGTTCGCCGCCCCTGGCGGTTTGTTTCCGCGTCGTTGCAGTCCTACAAAATATTTGGCTCGGACATTTGAGGTGTGAATTGGCACCCGTTAAATTGAATTGTTCCGAGATTGTTTTTTTTTCTTCTTTTGACAGCGTTATACATGTAAAGCAGTAACCTGGTAACGCGGAAACGTCATCGGTAAAAAAAAATGTGGCGCAAGCCAGAGAGGAAACACACAAATTGTTTTGCATTTGTCTAACTTTGCTTTTCTTTTTTTTTTTTTTCTTTTTTTTTTTGGGGGTCGAAAGGTTTTGGACCGTCATATTTTGTTGTGCAAAAACTTTTCACGAATGTTAAAATTCTTAAAGCTCAAGTCTAAGGGGCTTTTCTTCGTTTCATGTTTATACACTTCATCCTATATTTCTTGAAATTTTTTAAATTCTTCCCCTCCCTCTCATTCTCTCGCCGCGAATTTAAGGCAACGCGGTTTTCAACTTTACCACGCGACAACCTTCAGACCTCAACCTCGGTGCCATCTTTTTAATGTACCTTTAAAATCTCGCACAAAACTTCCACCCCAGCGCTATTCCTACGTATAAAACGACCCCGTATATTATGTACCCGAGAGTTCATATTCCATATTAGCAAACTAAATACAATCCCGTAATACTTAACTCATGGGGAACCAAGAAACAGACGGATAGATAATTTTGTATTTTTTTTTTTTTTGCCTTCAAGATACGCACACACTCACACGCGGTGAGATGAAACGTGATATTTATACAGTTTTTGGTTGCGTAGAAAAATTGGAGAGGACGAAATGGAAAAACATCTCAATTTTTAATACAATCGTCTATATTAACGGACAAATGATTGATTTATGATTTTCACCGTCCGAGTATACATAATATATATTTATATACGTATATTGTACATAACAGATACCGATATACTCGTGTAATACATGAGGGTGGAACAAAAAAAAAAAGTATATTTTCGGCCAATAAAAATTTTTTCATGTTTCTACATGGGTCGGAAGTGAGCTGCAACGTGGCAATTTCGTTTTATAGCGACCAATTTGACGCTCGCAGAATTTCGCAGGGAAATCGTTGAATTTATCGATTCGATGTTGTAGATGGGTAGATAGATAGGCATGTATATACCTGTATTGCAGAATGAGGGTCGTCGACTTGAGCCTGATTTACTAACGGCTAAATACTAGTCAAAGTCACAAGTACAGAAGAGTTATAAACTCTTTCATGTTTTGTAGTTACTAGAAGATTCTAGTAAAATGAGTTTCGTTAGAACGTTTCGAATATAGTTGGTATGATAGTGAAACATGATAAAAGTAAACATGCAGTGCCCTCACAGTTGGCAATGCTACATTTTCCAGTTACAGCAACGTTTGATCCGCTTCTTTTGTTTACTAATGTTTTTCAGTTAAATCAAGCCGAAAAATTAATTTATTGCTACACCAACGTTAAAATTATCGCAAAAGTTACAAGTGGCCATAATCAGAAAAAACAGTGACACATAGTAAATTTTCTGAATACTGCTAGAAAAATTATTATCATTTTCTACCCCTGAACTATATTTTTCGATGATATTGAGAAATCTAGTTGATAGAAGACTGGATAGTAAGCATGATTAAAAATTTTGCACAGCGTATATACAAGCGTTATGCTAAATTCAAGTATTTTCCTTATCTTCGGGATAAAAAAGAGTGAAAACAATGACAATTGCGACCTTGTTAATAGGACGTAAGAGCGGAGGATAGAGAAAAGGAGAAACGTTGTCACTGTTCATCTGTGATATTTATCCGGCTTGCATTTGACAATACCGAAGAGTAAAATTGACTTGGCATAAACGATAAGATATTACAGAAACAGTCGGCTGATTGTAAAGAATGGATGAGGTTGCGATTCATTTATCACCTGTGGTTTATTCGCAATTAATTAATATTTATGAAACGTTTGTTAACTTATCACTCCTCATTTCAAACGCTCATCGCAGTTAGGAAGCTTTATATACAGGATGTTTCCAAATAAACGCCGCAGTATGTTGGGTTGCCTACCGCTGTGGGGAACAAATATCGGTAAAACAAACGGCCTCTCTTACCGATATTTATTCCCCCCAACGTTAAGCAAACTAACACCGTGCGGCTTTTGCTTGTGAAAACATCCTCGATATATATTTAATTCTATATAATCATCAAAATTGATTATTAGTAACAATGATTAATTCGCCAAAATCGCAGGAATACTAGAAGAGTCATTTTTTTTTTTTTTTTAAATATTACTTATATTTTTCAAATGGTGTCATATTCTTCTGTTATGCCTTGAAACGTACTAAGAGGGGAATAAAATTAAAAATAGCGATTTCGATATTATCCGCAACGGCCCATTATGTACATACATCTATAATACATGCATAGAGGTTTGACAGGGAAAGGAGGTCTCGTTTGGTAAGGATCATCCCCAATGCCCGATGTTATCAGGGTTTAGGCTAACCCCTTCCACGATCAATTTGTTGAAATGAAAGGGTAATTTTTTGGCAATTCCATGGGGCCGGCAGACCATTTGCTTCCACTGCATGCCAGGGAGGCCGGTTGGGTTCCTCGATCGAAATGGAAGCTCACGCGATATCATAATTAAAAGTTAGGAAGCACCTCGTTGCTGCTGGCCGCCACCGAACTCACTCATTTCCCCGGGTTATCCAAAATTAGATCGTTAATTATCCGGATAACCTAATGATTCTTGAATACCCACAAATTGATGTACATACATATTTACATAAATACCTACATAATACATATCTATATATATGTATACATGTGTGTGTGTGTGTGTGTGTGTGTGTAACAAGCCCGCACGTGTAACTCAACCTTGAGGGGGTAACAGTCGTTTTTTCTTTATCTTATATACACTTTTTCACCAAATAACGTGCAGGATATAAAGTGTAATAGAGCTTATCCGGCTGCGTTCGTCTGTACCGTCTTGCGAGTATTAAGTTACGAATCGATCACAATTATCAACTGTCCAGGCTTACCACTAATTTTGGATTTGGATATTCTCAAAGTTTTTCAAGTCTTCGAGGGCAAAAATTGGTATATTCAACATACATACCTCGTGTCTTTTGAAATTATAGCAACGCAGGAAGAACGTAGATCAATCGTTGCTAAATATATTTATTTGATATAATTTCATTTTTGTTTCGGTTGACATTGAATCATGCATTTCGAAAACTTTGACGAAACTTTTCGACGATTTTTCCAAATAAAAAAACAGTCCCTCACTATTACAGATGCAATGTTTTGGACCGTTATTTCTATTCTACCAAAACCTAAACATGCTTCAGTTACAGGAAGCAATATCCTCGCGTCCACCTGTCGACTGCAGTGGAAACTAAATTCTGTGATGTCAAATCGAGTATCGCGCGTAAAATAAGCATATAACTCGTACAGAAGTATTTTTCTCCTTTACTAAGTTCTTAGTCTGCATGAAAAATGTCTGCCATTAACCAAACGCCAAAGGTAAACACTATCGGAGATTTAATTAATGAGGGCTGCGCTGCTATCGCGCAGACACACGAAAATATCGTTTTACATGTTCCACGATTGGCGTGTACTTTACACTTTCAAAGGTGCATGAGACTTACAGTCGGATCTGAAAAGTGCTGAAACACAAACTTTAAGAGACAGAAGTTCAAAAGGTATGACTGAAGCTATTCGAGTAACATTTAGCTGAAAAAAAGTCCGCGAGCTGCAGCAAAAAATGTACATTCTACTATTGATTTCGGTGAACAATCGCTGTTGCTTTTCTGATTCCGATTTTTTCTTCTGTATCACAGAGTCTCGGTCATTTTGATGAAACTTAATAAACGTCAGTACCTTTTCTCGACCTTTGTTTCGTCATATTTGTAACCTGACTGCAGATCCCTGTAATATCATCATATTGAAGTTAGTAACGGTATCGTAACGATTCTTGCTAAGGAAAAACCGTTATTTCGCCATTTTGGAATTGTCTGAAATTCAGTAGACCGTAATGAAAAAAAATACACTCATACTTCAAAATCTCAATCCCTTCAAAATCACTGTAAAATTAAGAAAATAGTGATTCTTTCCCCAATGTTTCGTTACGATAACGTTACTAACTTCAACCTCGTGCAAATATTACATCCTAAAACTTGTACGAAGAATGCATTAGTAGGGATGTAGGCGTATCGAATGATTGCAAGATAAACAATTTGAGCGTAATGTAAATTGATCCCTGCAAATCTATCACGTTTTCTAAGTATGTACCTATACGAAGGCTACGTTTAGTTGCAAGAGGTATTTTTGCGCCTGGGTTACGAAAGACCGGCAAAAGCTCTGAAAGCGCGTGAGTTTAACCAGTGAGGCGAATGCTCGTGTCCACAAAGCCGGCAGCTGATGTCGTTTCTCTCTCTCTCTCTCTCTCTCTCTCTCTCTCTCTCTCTCTCTCTCTCTCTCTCTCTCTCTCTCTCTCTCTCTCTCTCCCTCTCTCTGCGTCTCTCAGTCGTCCAAAGCATGCTTCATGGTTACGCGAAATTTCCCGTTTGACATCTCAGAAACTTTTAATTAAACTCCCGCCGCCGCCGGTGGTGGTGGTGATGGTGATGCTCCTCCTGCTGCCGCCACTGCTGGTCCGACTAGCACACCGACCACCGTCACTAGCGGTGCTTATGACGCTGACACTGCCTCTGCAGGCAGTCGTGTCGTTAGCGCCGATGACGCAACGTTCCGCGGGACTTGCCAGCCAACCGGCAAATGCAGGTGAGCTCGATTATTTGATGGAGAAGCAGCGCGCTAGGATCGGCACTAAACCGTTTCGGAGTAATGTCGGTATTTTTCTTTCTTTTTGTGTCTTCTTTTCTCAAGCGGAAGAAGGTCCAAACGTTACTTTGTACAAAATTCTAAAATTCCTGTGCGATATCTCTCGACCATTTAATTCACGTTGGGAAGCTCAGCCGTCTCACATTTTTTTTTTTTTCTTTGTGGCTTTTTATTTATGAAACTACTTTTTTGGTAACAACTGCCGAGTTTTTTGGTTCCGCATGATCCCTGAAATATTTCTAAGTCTAAGGATAAAAATTTATTCATTTGTTTATATTAAACATAGCACGTATGAACAAATGGTCGAAATTCGTACTGTTCCACGAAAAAAGCATTTTCTGCTGATCTACCATGAAAATCCGAATGTCAGTTTTTACACAAATTCGATACGACCTAAAAAAAATTTACAAAATTTTTCTTTTGGTTTCTATTTGTCCGCTGTATTGTATCCGCCATTTTGAATTTTTGAATTTCGAGTTCAGGTTCGTAATCAGCGACCCCTAAGGAAAAATGTATCCACGAAAGGGTTAAAAGGTTACTCGCCCGTATGATCTGGCACAAATAAAATCGCACAGGAGTTCATATTTCATCGGATAATATTTATTAATGAATAATAGGCTCTTACATTTTTTTCACATTACGCGTCTCGTTACCAACTAACGCCGGTTGGCGTCAACCATGGAAAGTTGATTATTTAGAGAGGACGTGACATACACACATGTGTCTAACTTGTCCCACCAGACCTTGGTCTAAATATTTTGCATTCCGGTTACAACATCTGTACTTTGGTATGCCTTTTTTATGTTTTGTTTATGACACAAACTAGTTCAAGGTTCGGAACTTGTTTCAGCGAAAACGAAACGAATGCTACACTAATTCGAGACTGTTCAATCTACCGAAAAAAAAAGAAAACCGAGGGTTAACGATGCGAATTACGCTTCGCCAAGAGATAGGCAATCAGAGATACATCTTACAGGCGGCAAGTACCGGAGATGTGACTTAAGTTGCCTATCTACCGGCGAAGCGTCGTTCGCATCGTTAAGCCCGAAGGAATTCTCCCGGTAGGGTTTACTGTTAATCTTAATTTTCCCCGTTCGATAATAAATCGATCCGAGGATAATTTTTTTACGCCCTATTCAATCGCTGGCTGCAATAGACTTGAAATATATCTGCACGCAGTAGGTACACGCAAGTGTAATTAGTTCAATTTCCGTGTTAATCCCACCGCTGCCACTAGGTAATTAACCTCGGCGTTTAATTCTCGTCCGATTCATTAACGACGCTCTGGTCAAAGGAGGGTGCGAGAAATTGAAAAAATACCGACCCGATTAGCGGCCTCGAGGACTCTGCTCTCAGGCCGGTTGGACGTCCATTACGAAATGGGATCGGCCTCATTTTTCAACGGGTATCTACCGCGTCCCCAAATCTCATCCTGCAGGTCGCCATTCTCAGCGCAAGATATACCGAATCGTCATTAACAATTTCCCGCCGTCTTTCTACGCGCCAAGGTAAAAATTTCGGGTAGGAAAAAAAATTGAATCCTCTATGTGTAGGTGAAATGGTGTGAACATGAAAGGTTGTCGATATTCGAATGGAAAAACATGTTATTGAGAGCAACATCGATAAGCTGCAGATTCAAAAAAATAACTAGAAAATCTGACGTGTTTTGTCGCGATGGTTATTAAATAAGTAATTGGTTAATGTCAGAAATAAATGTATCCTGCCAAAATAAAAACCGACAAGTTTGACTGACTAAACGATTCTCTTGTTGTATATAAAGTCGAATTCCCATCGCAAAACATTGATACGATGAACCTGATATTTCAGCGTCAAAATTTACCAACAGGGCGGAAACTTGATGTTGACAAGAGAGAGAGAGAGAGAGAGAGAGAAAGTTAGGTGAAACAAAGGAGAAAAAATCGAATCAAACGGTGAAAAATCGTATTTTCTATGTCAATCAATTAAAAAAGTTGGTGATAGATTGTGAGAGAGGGTGTTATGAGCGTTAGTGGGGTGAGAAATCGAGATAAAAAATAACAATGAATCGATAGAGGTCGAAATCGAGGCGGGAATTTTTTCACCCCGTCCTTTCGGCTGTCTCTAAGGGTTATCCTGAGGGACTAAGTCCCTCGGTTCTCGGTAGCGATATCCGTATCGGGTTCTCGTTCTACGACGTTACAGGGAGAACAAAATCGCAGGATTGATCTCCGCAGAGGCGAAAGGATTGCGGAGAAACAGTTAATGGTGTCCCCCCCCCCCCCCCTTTTTTTTTCTTTTTGTACCTTGGATGAAAACTCGAATTTTCACTTCTTTTCTTCTCCACTTTTGCATCCCCCTCCTCAGTTATCCACGCGCAATTTACCGAGTTCAAAGTAAAAGCTATGTAACAACAATACACCTTGCGCATCATACCCAGAGAGGGGGGGAAAAAAAGCACAGGGTGAAGAATCTTTTTTTTTCTTTTCTTTTTTTTTTCCTTTTTTCTCACCCTCCATTTTTTTTTTCCTCCTCTTTCCGCAAAAAATATGCAGGTACGTGCTAAGGGTGGATGGTGTACGAGAGAGGATTTAAACGAAGGGTAGATATTTCGGCTACGAAGGACAAAACGAAACATGCAGAAATAAAGGAAGCGTAACGGAGCGAGCGGGCGGACAGACGGGGGGGGGCGTTTAATCGAGGAGGAACAAACCGCCTCCGTTATTTCTGCTTTTATCGAAGTTATGTATCTGTATATACGTGTGTATATATATATATATATATATATATATATATATAAATGTACATTATTGTATCTAACGTAGCTACAGGCGCGTATCGCGTCGGAGTTAGGCGAAGGGAAATTAATGGAGTTTAAGGACGAATCGACTGGACCGTTTTTGAATCAAAAGTTAGGAGGAGATAAAGAAAAAAAAAACCGTTTGAAAAATCTACGGCTATGTTATTCGGGCGCGAACACGAATAGAACGACATCCTTACCGCTCGGTAAACATTTATTTCAGCAAATTCGAATAACGCTAATTGAAATTGCAATAATTTGAGAAGAGGTTTTACCATTGCAACGTTCAAAATTGTCAACCTGTGACATTTTTGATCCGGTGATTTCAATGATTTTCGACTGATTGACGCGAATGACGTTGCTGGAGATTTTTTTAACACTTTTCCCTCTCTTACCTCAATTCGAAATTACAGTGTTTTCAAAAATAGGGCTCTTTTATACGATCGAAACGAAAGTGTGAAAAATTTTGTAAAAATACGAAAACACGTGAAATTCACATTCGAGTATGCTCAGTGTTTTCCGTCAATTTTTCAAACTTCTTCGAGCCGACAGACAAGCAGCTCAATTGTAAACACCATCATTCCCCAAAGTTTGAAACAATTTCACCAACCCGGAAAGAAGAGAATTGTAAAATAAAATTGGATAAAAGTGTCGAAGTATTACACGGCCATCTATACTGTGGGATTGGCGAGAAATTTTTTTTTATTCTTCTCTATACTTCTTCCTTTCTGTCTTCTTTCCACTACCCCCCCCCCCTCCTACCCCATCCCCCCATCCGTTATCTTTCTTGCCTCAGATTCAGGGAGAATCGGGATGATCGACTCTGTCGAAGCTTTCGGAGAATCGCGGAGACCTTCTTCCTTCCTTCCTTCCTTCCTTCCTTCCTTCCTGTCTTACTTCCCCTTATACTTATACACGTTTTCGTTCGATTCTGACTTTGCTAAATGAAATCCCCTTTGCAAGAGGGGAGCACGAAAATCGAGCAATATTTAACAGCGATTTTTATGGCATCAGATCGATTGAGTAGCCAATCAGGTGTGATGATATTACCGTTTCATTATACGATTTATTCTACGTCCTAAAACTCCCCTCCGTATTTCACCCTCCATACCTCTTTTACTCTCTTCCTTTCATCCCCCTCTTTCTCTTTCTCTCTCTCTCTCTCTCCCTCTTTTACACACACTCACACACAGGCAAACTTACTTTCTCTCCAGCTATCTATCTTCCCATTTATCCACGTCTTCCTCTCACGACGTGATGCAATAATATCCCCCCCCCCCCCCCACGCCACATATATATATATATATACACATGTACATGTATACGTATATATACCCTGTCAATGATAACCCTGCACCCCCGTCCCATTCCCATTCATATTCCGTATACGCGATCGAAAAATATAACCTGAACGATCGTGTATAAGGTGAAAACATAAATCAAGTGCGTCGCCATATGCAGCAGAAGCAGAAGCAGGAGCAGCAGCAGCAACAGTAGCAATCAGCCTTTATTCTGAATTTTCATATCGAATCTTGATACAGTAACTTCAGATAATTGAGGGGCATTTTTACTTTTTTATTAAAACTAAAAATTGCGAATTTTACAGATAATTGAATTTCAGTGTTTTCGCCATATAACAGTTACATCTTAGCGTACGCGTGACGTCATAACTATCGCGTTCACAATCCATCGTGGGAACAAGGTATAATTGTAGTGCAATTTCAGAAAGTTGAAATAAAAGAATACGCGGCGCAATTATTTTTTCCTCGTCGGCTGTTTGAATCCATAAAAATAAAAACAAATAAAATTTAAACAGTATTTGGCCCGATTATGAAATTGACGACAATGAGGGAAACTCGGTGATCTGTGGAATCTCAGGTATCAATTTGGAACTCTGCCTTAAAATCTTTACAAACCGCGAATATTATACGCGTTCAATTATTAATTAACCATCGTCAATAGAAATCGCTTGTATTTTCAGCGTTGGTATAGGTTAGGTTAGATTAGGTTAGCTTAGGTTAGGTTAGGTTTCAAAATTCTCAGAGCAAAAAGCTCGAGCGGCGCTTTAGAGGACTCTGAACCAACTCTCTGAGAAAATTCAAATTCAAACCGAAACTGAAGAAGCGGTGCGCGAAAGGCTTCATCCGTTCGTTCCTTAACTCCGACCGCGAGATACGCGAGAGGCTTCGCCTCTCAACGGGGGTTTTAGTGTTTTTCTCAAGGGGATTCGCCCGGAATGCACGTTTTATGATAATCTCAGGGTGCGGGAAGGCGAACGCGAATGCGGCCTTCTCCGTACTCCGTGACAAACGCTTGTAAATTTCATCCCTCCGCGAAACAGGCGAGTCCAAAAGATCTATGGAGAGAGCCTGCTCTTCTCTCGTCTCGAAAAGAAGACGAGGCTTAAGTTGGTAACTTTGTCGTAACGAAACATTGGGGAAAAAAAAGAAAACACTATTTTCTTAATATTACTATGATTTTGAAGGAACTAAGATCTTGAAATACGAGTGTGCTTTGTTTTATTACGGTTTACTGACTTTTGGACAACTCCAAAATCGCGAAATAACGATTTTTCCTCAGCATGCTATCGTTGCTATAATGTAACCAACTTCAATATGTTAAAAGAACAGCGAAGAGCTTGAAAATTACTAATATCGATTTCCAGTGATTTCTGTCGATCTTCATCCCATCGTGAAGTCATTTCCATTGTGTTTCAACGTCACCACTGACTTCTAATGATTTCCACAAGAGTTCTGGGCGATTTTCAACGATTTCCATATCAAAGGAAAATACTAAAAATCGCTTGAAATCACTCGGTGAACTAAAAATTAACTGTAATAATGTTTATGAATTGGCACCGGTTAGCATATTTTATCGCAATACTTGCAACGATTTTCATGATTTTTAACACTTTAGAACACGCTATTCTTGTCACTAATTTCATATTATTTCAAGTGATCTCGAATGATTTCAGGGGGCGGGGTTTAAGTTCCTAAAGCGCCAAAGTCCAAATTATTTGGTGGTGAAACTTGAAGTAGAGTAATCAAACCTTTACGAAACAACAAAGTTTCCAATGTCGGAAACACGACGGCTCAATGTTCCGAAATTCAAGATTCCGAAAATTCAAGTTACGATATAGTTAAGTTCCGAAAAGTAAACTTCCGACAGAACAAAATTCCGGAACGTAAAGTTTCCATAGAGTAACATTCCGAAAATTAAAATATACTCAAACGGCGTAGTCTACTCAACGAGTGGGTGTAAAAGATCAGAAGAACCGAAAATCAGAATGACCAGAATTCCGAACGTAAAAATATCGAAAATCCAAAACAAAGAAAGCTCAAAGTGGTGAAATTTCACCAAACCAGAAATCCACGGAACTGAAAATCTTCGATCACTCGGAATTTCGATGTTTCAGGTTTTTAAATTTTCTCATTCTCGGAACTTTGACTCGTCGAAGTTACGCCCTTTCGGAACATTGAGCGTCGGGTTTCGGACCATTTGAAACTTTGACGTTTCATCAAAGTTTGATTTCTTTGCTTCAAGATTCGCCGCGAAAATATTCGGAATTTGGCGCTTTCGGAACTTTTTAAATTCAGAATTTCAGTTGCCTCGATAGATTCCACGTCGTATATTTCAAAAATAATTTTGGGCGTTCAAGTTCCTTAGATTACCAATTTAATTTCCAGCTGTTAACTTTATGAATTTATTGAGGAGTAAATGGCCCCTCGCACATTTTATTTACACTTCGTAGTTCGCGGGAATTCTCTCTCTTTCTACTCAGGCTTCATGCTATAAGTTCCGTTGATTTTCGGATTTCGTATTAATTAACTTCTGGCTCCACCCCCCTTCCCACAACTGATGGGAACTTCCCCCTACCTGTTCAACGGTTCACCCCTTTCTGACCTCAAACCTCAACCCCGTAAAGGGCTCAGGGTTTTTGCCTCCCCCTCCTCCTTCCGTCAAGATCAAGGTGCCAATCCGCAAACCCTTCCTCACCTCAAGAAGGCGCGTTCAACGTCTAAAGACACTTTCCGGCACGATCTGCAACGACTTAATCAGGATAGAAAAGAGACGAGCGCAACCCCTGCAACCCCAGGTTTGAACCCCTCGTGCGGAGTGTTTAGAAATTTGATCGTGCGTCGATCGTACGGATTAAGCTGTGCTTTCCGGCTCTGACATTTGTGTACACGTTAGTCGAGTGGTTTGAACTTGACATACGAATTATGTTTTTTTTCCTATCTTCTCCCTTTCCATTCTCAACTCCATGCACAGTCGTTTAACGTACGTATTTAATGTAATTATACATAATTCTCACACGCCAATCACACTCGCGCTGCTCGACGACAAGCGAGCATTTTCTAATTTGCGTCACTTCAATCTTAATTAATGGGTTCATCACACTGCAGTACCACGATGATAATGATGATGATGATGATGATGATAAATCACTTTTCGAAACTTTGACAAGTTTATACCTTGAACAATTATATGGCTCACTGGCTGACTTCTGCAGATGAAAACCGATAGTACCTAACTCCGACGATTTTTCTTCCTTTGTTTATGTTTCCTCTTCACTGTCGACGAAATATAACCGAATAATTTTTCGCCCGTCACGTGAGAAAGTAAGCGAGATTGAGAAAAGAAACCTAACCTAACCTAACCTAACTTGACCTAATCCAACTTAAATATATACGCAGAAATTTGCTTCGAAAAATTCTGTACACGTGTTACACGTAAGTATAATCGCAGTGAAACCATGTTATTTTGCAAGAATAATGAAAAAACCTAACCTAACCTAACCTAATCCGAACATGTACACAGATATTTGCTTCGAAAAATTCTGTACACGTGTTACACGTAAGTATAATCGCAGTGAAACCATGTTATTTTGCAAGAATAATGAAAAAACCTAACCTAACCTAACCTAATCCGAACATGTACACAGATATTTGCTTCGAAAAATTCTGTACACGTGTTACACGTAAGTATAATCGCATAGACACTACGTTATTTTCTAAGAAAGATGAAAAAACCTAACCTAACCTAATTCAAACTAACGTAATCTAATATAACCTCAACTTGTACGTAAAAAATTGCTTCGAAAAATTCTGTACACGTGTTACACGTAAGTACAATCGCAGAGAAAGTACGTTGTTTTCCAAGAAAGATGAAACGAAGGAAAAAACGAGATAAGACAACAATTGTGGGTAAATGGAGCTGGTATATGCCTATATAAGGGAACGATGGACCGGAGACACACGTAAGGCTGAAATCGATATTCCTTGTACCTACGCAATTTCGGTGTGCTCCTCTTTCCCTCTTCTCCCGCACCTCCGATCCTTCTCTCTCTCTCTTTCTCTCTCTCTCTCGCTCTCTCTCATCCCTAATCGCTTCGTGAAATTCAATTTCGCTGTACCGACAGCCAGGAACCGCCGCAGTCGCCACCCCATCGTGCCGGGTGGTTGTCAGGCTGGAATTTACCCGTCGTTAAGTATCGACGGTATTAATGACTCCGTGGATTAAGAATCACTAATTGAAAATACGCAAGACTGACGGGGCTATTCGCGGATCATCACAGCCTGATTGAAAACTACGGTTGATATCGGTTATTACGAATTCTATAAAACTTCGATGACTTGTCCATCATCCTCTTCATATTGTCGATCAGTAAAGGTAAAGAAAGAAGAAGAAGAAGAAGAAGATGAAAAGAAAAAAAAAATAATAACCAAGGATCATCCCGTCATTTAGAAATACTAAATTAAAATCCACCCCTCAAACAGATCACAAGTTTCAAACTTTCAGATTTTTTGATTCAGTACAGAGGAAAAATTTTCGACATTCGTTATAAGTCGAAGGGAAAAAATTGATCAATTTAAAAAAAAAAAACACACACACATACGTTCCTAGTGAGATTTAGGTAAAAAAAATTGACATAAAATTGGCATTTCAATTGACATTAGCTATTCTTTGAGCGTGTGAAAAGCAGCAATTTTCACCAACTGTACGAATGTTGATAAAATATCGTCGGCATTTAAAGTTTATTCTATGATACTAGGTCGTGCAGTAAATATAATTTGTAACTGCAAAGTGTATGGAAAATGTAGCGGTAAGAAGTTGTAATGGAATGGAAGCAAGACCGCGATTTCCAGCGGGATCGTGTCGCACATCTAGGCGAGTCTGTGCAGCATTTCACTTCAAAGTAGAAACCATCCGGAGTTAATTTAATAATCGCATAAACTTGGTTTATCAACCTTCAAACGCACCCCTCGGTGTATCCTGCGGAGATCCGGGTTATCTATTCGCAGTGATTAATTGGGGGTTATTTATTGCCAGAGAACGTGTTTCGGAGTCGTTTCCTTGACGCGACTGATTAAGCCATGACCACTGTGTACGAAACGAAGAGAAAAACGACCCGACGCCCACCTTCCAAGGATATTATATTTTTTTCAAAAAAAAAAGAAAACAAACCACAATAATCCCTTGGGTCCCTTGTGTACGGTAAAAAAAAAAATATATATATATATATATATAAAGGGAGAGAAAAGTATATCTGCAAGGTCCATTCCTCGGCTGAAGGGGATCTCGAGTGTCGTTAACTTGCCCTTCGAAATTATTTATAGTCCTTGGAGGAAAATTTACGCACCACTATTTCCTCCTCGACAAATCCTGTATACAGGTATCTGTAAGACGCGTTGACGGGATTTCACGATGAACGAATCCGACGGGAAATTTTTAATCTATATCATAGCTAGGTACTCACCAAATACGCGACCAGCCGCTACAGCTCGAACTAAGATCCAGATAAAATAGGCATAAATAAGTTGTCCATCTTTCCAGAGATCCATGACGAGGTCGTATTTTCGGTTGAAACGATCGCCGACTAGTTTCGAAATCCTCGGTCAATCGGCACTGGGTATAAAAAAAAAACAATAAAAAAACTAAACCAACTTCACTCGCGTAAAAACCTTCGTCGAGACTTAGGGCGTCCAAATTTACCGAACTGATCCTCGATCATGAACATAAAGACGTTAGAGAGATCCATCGGCAAATCTCAGCTTCATAAAGTGTACGTACATCAAGTTTTCATCTCTACTGCATGAGACAGTCAATTTTTTTCAGTTATAATCACATTTTCATCCCCCCAACCCTTCGGTCACATCCCTCTATTTATCATCCATACATCTGTGCTCCTCTCACTCTATTTATTTTATACCCACGTTGCCTAGATGATTCGATTAGTCGCGAACGGTTATACCTACATTGATACGGACACTGTATAAAATTACACCCAACACGCGATCCTCATCCGATGAAATTGTACGAAATACGAAACTAGAAAAGCAATTAGCCAAAACCGTGGATCACCGTAAAAGGAGAACCGCACTGTAATTCGCGCCAAGATTTGACGAACAATTTTACTACGTTACAGCATCACTGACACTTCGTAACTGAATGTTACCACTGTAAGAAACCACAGCGTCACAGTTTCAACGTATCTGTCAAAGCTGGTTCATCGGTTGAAACTGTTTTGAAATAGTGTTCCATCGATGGTTACCAGTCGTGTGACGAATATCAAGAGTGTGCCTTAACAGACCAGAGAGTGAGAGAGAGACTTTATCAATAGTTTGACAAGTTGTTGAAATTCACCCTGCAAGTATTATTACAAATTACCTAACACCTTGTCCCGCAGGCAATCCATCAAACCATAAGTTGTAAACATTCACAATCAATGAATCAGACGTTGTACTCTGAATAAAACGACGCACGGGGAGAGTGAAGACTCTCATGGGATCTGGCGATGGATAAAATGACGGCACTCCTCGTCATGTTGATTGGTTCCAACTGGGTAAAAAGTCTGTTTCGTACAGGTCCTCCTAAGTTCAAGGTGGTCTGATTTAAAAGTGATTACAACAGAGAGCATCTTTCATCACTCGCGAATACGATTAGATAAGGGCTTGACGTCGAGGGTGAAAACCCGTCGACGACATCTCGGTTAGGATGAAACTTTCACCGATCTTCAATTCCGCGAATTCGTGGTTTCGGTGAGAGGGCAAAGTCGCGCACGAAGTTATTCGCGGCGATGCGCGTCCCGCAGAATCACGACTCACACTGGCGGGCCATCGAGCGTCAGGAATACCCTGACTACCCCCACCGTCTCCATCGGCAAACTACCCCTTCCGTCTGCAAGGGTCCTTACCATAGGACCGATAGCGCACGCGTCGATACAGATTCGCGACGAAGGTCATGGAAATTGGGATGTGAAATACTGTCGAAATTTTCTTCTTTTTGACGTCTTTCGCCATTAAAACCATTCCAAGTCCAAAATCAAAACGAAGAGGATTTTAATCATTGGCTTCAACTTCAGGGGAGGGAAACGACGTTTCGGTTGATAAAGTTACACATGATTAAATTAACCCGTTCAGTCCTTCGGAGAAACGTTAGAAATTTAATAACAATCTATGTGTAGGTGTTTTCAGTCCAAGTCATAGTTCGCAAATCCAGTCGGCCCAACGCAAATAAATGCGAATAACGGGGCTAAATCGGTGGTGAATTATTAAACTCATAGTCTACAACGTGTGTATAGATGTATAGTACGTACACATTGACGTGCATTCACGGGAGTATTGTTAGTGGGCGAGCTTCTGGCGAACCGCAGTATCTCCATTTCGAACTGAACTCGAGCGAAATGAAGATTCTTGAGATTTCTACCGCCTTGTAATGTTTGATCGTGATAATAATTCCAACAAGAAGTAGTTGAATAAGTGATTCTGGTATTTTATATTCAAAGTGAAATCGATGTGCAATGAAACTATCGTTGGCGACTTTTAACCACATGGACGAATTTATATCCGACGATTCTTACACCCGCAGTTCAAACTTGCCGTTCCTTACGCAACCATGCGTTGATATTGTAAATTGGAAATCGGTTTAAGCATGACAAATACGAATGACTAGACTAACCTGCACGATGCTGCGTAAGGACATGTGTATGTATGCAATAAAAATTTCCTCAACCTGGATGGTGCGGAGCGATAACGTATCGTAAACGATGCTCGAAAGAGATTCGGCAATTTCACGTCGACGAGAGATGTGTATGCGTGTATGTATGATATATACGATTGACAATAACCCTGCGTCGAGTCGCGTGATACAGACGTTCCTTCTTTCGTTCGACTGGGAATGAAATCCCATTTCAAATAGCTCTACGTCATCTTCCTCGCCCCATTCCCCAGCCATTGTACCATAACGCGCAAAAATGTGCTTCTCCGAAGATCCGTGGGTACCTTGAATAGGTTATTACATGGTCCCGTTCCACAACAAAATTCATCATCAAAGCAACGAATTGACGCAATAGAGAGCGCAGTTGCCTTCCAGTCTCCCTTAAATCTCGTATTCCTATGAACCGAACCGAATCTAGCATCAAGACTCCAAAACTTCACTTTCCTAGTCATTTCACTCAACACCCTAAACTCTGACCTCAACCATGGACATAACCTCAACATCTTTCTTCTATAACTATACCGAACATCTCACTAATTGGAAGATAGTTTCACAAGTAGAGGCGACCAAGGTGTGACTACGACCTTCCTCGTAGGTATTATCAGCGTCTCGGATTGGAATTTGAACCCTGATTGGAATCAATAAGCCAACACCGCGTCAAAGACAGTCGTCAAAGGATCGGACGAAACGACGATAAACGAACTTTTGGATTCAACAGACTGGACATGATTCACCTAACGCTGAAGGATGGTTAAATTCCAATTGTCAAACATAGCGAAGGTCTTTCTTACACAATTAGTCATGCACTATGAACCGAGCTACACGTCCTTCACCTCTGTTACGGACAGCGATGGGCAGCGGTTAGAGAGGCTTCTATAGGAGGCCAAAGCCGTTCTGGACTGGTTTGACGGTGGGTTTGGTGATGGTTGCGGTTTTCAACGGAGAGTAAAACGACGGCCCAGAAGCTTCATACCCGCGGCCTCAGTGAGGAGAATGTTGCGGGCTTCGGGACGCACTCTCGCAAGGGGGTTAAGCTTTCATTTTACATTCAAGGCATCGTAAGCCGGACTCAGAGGAACAGGCAATAGACAATCGTCTTAGTGCGTGCGAGCCTAACCGAGGCCAGTGAAGCCGACGGGCGTTCACTTGCAGGCTATGCATGAATGAAAAGCTAACCTGGACGTAGGATGAATACCACGATATGGAGGGTGCGAAACGACATGGCTCGGTGTCTATACACCGAAGGAACGATCCAATTCCTTTTAAACATTCAAATGTTAATGTATTTCGCATGTTTCTTTTCAAACCAATACTTGTACATTCCCTGCATCCTAAACGATAAAACATTAACGTTATAAGATAATTCTCGCTAGTAATCCAAATTTCATACTCAGTCGGTCTGGTTCTTACGTAATTGTTTGAAATGAAATGTGATTACTTGGTGAGACCAAAAGTCTCAGACGTTCTTCATTTCCGTCCGTTTTTTCTCCCCCAAGACAAGTTTCTTCATATTCTTTTCAATCCAATGTAAATATATCAATTGATCTTTTAAAACCCTTGGAAACGAATTGCAATCCCAATACGCATATGTAAGACTTTTATCCCGCTAGATTTTTGCACGTCGGAATTGGGAAAGCGTGGGGCCCAAAGTGTTTGACAAAATAGATTCGATGGAACCACCCTGTGTGTACAGCCGTATAATTGCATTGCTACGCTTTAACGATCTCAAACGATTCTCACCCCCACCCCCCGCGGATACTGGGGTGCCTATATTTTGGGTGTAATTTCCAAGTTTACGACGCCATTACTATTCGTCCCTCGCGACCATCGCATCGCGTGGGCCACCAAAAGCCAAGGTGACCCGACGTATCCCACAGAGGTGAACCTGGTCACCAGCGTAACCTCAGCCCTCTTTTATCGAATCAACGATCCTCTTCTAGTGTAGGTATATGATACTTTATATGTATATCTTGTAAACGCCTCCGCGACCTTCTCTCATTCTAATTTCACCCTCGCAATGATTTATCAAAGGTACCACTTCCTTATGTACGCGGATGTACATCCTGTGACATTATCGTGAAAAGACCAAAAAAAAAAAAATAACGATATTGTAGCTGCAAACAATATGAAACCTATCAGAGGTCATTGCAAGAATGAATTGAGGAAAATTTCTAGTTTTGGTTGCTATTGTAGCCCTTGACTTGCTTCATTTTATTTTTCTTGTAACTATTGCGATAATTTTATGTTAGTAAGACAATTAATTGACGTTGAGCCCTCGCTTGACTGAAACAACTAGTAAAGTAATGAAACGTGTTGAACGTTATTTATATATATTACATATTAAAAAATGTAATCACATTGAATAGTTATTTGTACACCACCATTTCTTGTAATTCCACAACAACATTAGAACCGATGTACTATGACGATACTCATTTTACTCGACATTTCTACTAACTACAGGCGAATGAAAATTTTTTTCATAGCCAGTGTGACAGCCTGTTTTCTCCTTCTCCGTTTCTTCATTATTTCAAATTTGATGCAATTCATACATAATCGTCGTAGCTTATCATATATCATGCGAAAGAATAGACAACAGTGCATGCTGCAGCTCTAAAATGCATGAGTACTTTAAAGTTTAGCTGTAAAGTGGAATTAAGTGTAGTTTGCAGTATACCGTTTAGCTACGATTTTACACGAGATGCCAAAACAGCTGTGACACCATTACATTCACAGTTATTTTGCCTTTCCACCGACTTAAAAACCGCTTAACTTAGCATAATTCGTTTCGAATCTTCCCGCCTGCCTGCTTTCCTGTCTCTCCGCCAGTGCGCGTTGTTTCTCAGAAACAAAACTAACTACCCAGGGAATAATAAGAACAATAAGAAATAAAATAACAAATTAATGAATAACAACAAGATGTGAAACATAAGAAAAAAGAAGGAAATAAAAACAGAGAGGAGAGAATTAAGTTGAAGGAAAGATAAAAAAATTCAATGAACATTGCGGTAAAGAACCGTGAGTGCCGGGAAATGATATTGAATTTGTATCGTGTGTAATATAAAAAATAAGAACGATTTAACCAATGCACAAGTACTTTGTATCTAGTACATGATAAATCCCCTCTTTCAAAGCCACAATTCGTCAAGTACGTGAGTTGAATCGAAATGAATTTTGACAGTTTATCTCTTCTGCTCGTTTCCGTGTATTTCTCATTCCCTACAAAGTAATCATTACTTTCAACGAATAATAAAAGAGAAATTATTATTATCAGGTACGCAGTAGATGATGTTTTTCCACGAATCAGTGTGTGGTACAAAGCGTAATACTCGGGTATTTTATACCTAACGTAACGCTGCAGTGTTATTTAATGAAAAATGTTTAATCTCGTTGAAGGGGAAGCGGAGATAGGAGGGTTAAAAAATAAAAATAATAATTTCTCTCATATTATTTCAATGAGATAAACATTCAGCTTCGCGTGCCGGTGAAAATTGCGAGAATAAAAATTCTTCGAATATCTTCCTTACATGTTTATCTATATAATTAGTGTAACTTAATGCACGTTAAATGTACAGTTAGAAAATGCATTGACATTTTTGCATTAATATTGAAAAGAAAAGAAAAAACCCAGCGAATCGTAAGTAATCAATGTAATAACAATCTAGTCTATATGCGTAGCCAACTTCGTAATAATGTTACTAGCATGGTAGGCAGAGGGACCGATGCGTACCTAATAAATCGCGTCTGCACCGTAAGCCGGGTCTTCTTAGGGTGTGTTCCGAAATTAGCTCATAGTGCTGTCAACAATATTTCATCTCCGTTGCGCTGCCAAGTTCGCGACTAGCTCTGCCTCTATCCTAGGGAACTTTTAGCGCTGCCAGCTACTTTCGGAACGCATTCTCAATAGCCGAAAGGTTATGGTTGTTTGTCAGTTGTCAACCGTTCGATTGCAGGGAATTTGTATCCTTCAGTGAAAGCTTCAGGCTAAAAGCATGGATGTCAGCCAATCAAAATTAAGAAAATTGAAACGCGTGGGCTACGAGCAGATCTTTGGAAAAAAACCTCTCGATATAAGCACAATATATGTTTATACCTAATATAAAAATGTTCTTGCAGTTCCTTCCGCAATTTCCTTTTTTTTTCAGATTCTCCCTGACTTCTTTCGCGACGATTAAATTCTCTTGATCGCATGGTGCCGCCCGCACCCGTTCCGCACAAAACGGTTCCACAGGTTTCAAACAAGACAATTACGAAAGGGTGCGCGATTGCCCGCCGCTTTATTTGCATACGCTTGCCATCTTTCTCGCCCCCTCACCTCCCTCCCTCTCTCTCTCTCTTGCTCTCTCCCTCTTTTCCGCACCCCTATTCGTCGACCCATGCAGAAGTCGAGTGAGCGAAATTGCTATTGGTTAAACCAAATTAGCAGCTATGCGATAAATGCGAGTAGGTTTGTGTAATAGACGAAGAACCGGAAGTTTCTTTTCCAGGTTTTTTTTCTGATTTTCAACAACGATCGAGATGATTTTACCTCCCAGTCGATAATTACTGCGGTATCCTCTCTGTACCGCACCTTACCGACGAGCAATTACCATAAGAGAACTTCACGTGCTTAAATCATAGTTTTAAGATCCATATCGATTTATATGCAGTTACCGTCTGAGTCTGCAATGGTCTTGCACCAACAATCTGCATACAATATATTATATTATCTGTTATTTCGCTAGCGAGCTTACATTTGTGTAATGCTATGGAGTATAGATAATTTTCACATTTAACTTTACATATTAAATCTCAACCCACACGTAGACCGCACAATCGATAATCGAAATTCGCAAAACTCACGTTCATGAACATCGCTGACCTAACCCAAGAAACGTGGAAAAAGAAAGGATGACCAGTTCTGTAAGTATCGTTTCCAGAACTGAGAAAGACATTCATACTACTAAGTATCTTGTCAGTACTGCGCCGATTGGTCTCGTCAAGACCAATCGTCTTGCACTAACATAGCAAAAAGCCAATCAAGAGTCTTTCCAAGGCTCCCACTATTCAAGATCCTTTTCAAACCAGACTGTTAAAACAGAGAATCATTTTAGACACCAGACGGAATAGAATTATATTAAACACAGAATCAATTAAGACAATTCAAACAATTCAGAACACATCGAAATTACGAACAGTGCACGTCATTTTAATTTAAGAAACGCTCATACTTGGAAGCTTCGAACTTTAGCATAATTAGCGTGGTTCCATTAGTGAATCACATAAGTGAATAAAATCATTGTAAAACCGAACCTTAAAAATCGATTATCGAAAGAACCTCTTATTCTTAATAATCGTATATTTAAATTAAAGTGTTGTGTAAAAATAATTATTTCAATCACGCATAGTGATGGTCGGCACGACCCACAACAACATAATTCCAGATTGAGGCAGGCTGAACGAGAAATCAATACGAGCAGATCATCGAAGTTCGTGAACCTGGACACCACAAGGTCTGTAAATTGAGCTTAAGTAGAGAGTCAGACATTGAATGAAAAATTTCTCGAGACATTCGTCCCAGAACGTAGTAAAAATAAGATCTTTTCTACGTGGCGGATGCTAGACCGCAATGTCTTCAAAAAATTTTTACACGTCAAAATTGTCACTGCAATGCTTACAATACATTATACATACATACGTACATACATACATAAGTAGGTGTAATATTCATGCGCATGAAAAAATATGGCGAAGTTACGCTATTGGAGAAAAAATTATTAGCCACACGCAAAGCGGGACGGAGTATCGCAACGAGCAAAACACGATTTAACCACCCCGTTTAATTTAAAATCTGCAAAACGTTTACTACTACTGCAGTTTGATAAACTCGGCTAATTTTATAACAGCTTCTGCCGATGCATTTTAAACCGAGATGGAACGAATAGATGAAATATATTCGATGACATTGCAGAAATTCGTATCCGAATTGTAGCTGACCCAGCGATCAACATGTTTGAAAAAAAACAATTAGCAACAATTTCAAGCTACGCTGTTTTTTCACAGTTCCGAGTCTGGTAATGAAAATATTTTTTACCTAATTGATTTTGTACTCGCGAACAGAAAAGCTATAAATATTTTTATATAACGCGTGCATGTTTTACGCGTTTTTCCACGCGTGTTTTCCGTATACAAAGTACCCGTTTCTATGACGATCTAGTGAGTCTGCGAATGCGCATGCCCAGAGTACTGAAAATACCACTTTCAGGTCCTAGGAGTTAAAAGTAGTCTTTTCTGTACTGCGCGCATGCGCTGTTGCGAACAAATCTGACATTACGCGTTCCTAACCTCAATTTCGTGCTTCGTGAAAGAACTCGTAACATACTCTTGATATGTAAAGAATTGTGCGCAACAAGGAAGCAACGATCTTTTCGAAAAACTAATCGAGTGATATTGAATACAGTAAATTAGGCGTTTCCAGATTACGAATCGATTAGTTTTTACCACAACCAAAAAAACAAAATAATTCGAACGTGTACCAGCCGTGTGGAAACGATGTGCTTCGAGTGACTGAAAATAAGTGTATATTTATACCAATATATAAGGATTCAGGGAGCGCGATAAAAGAATACGACTTAATCCGTTACATCTCAAGTCAAGGGGGTCAAACAATATCGATAGATGTGGGGAGTAATTAGAGATAGAAAAATTGCAAGATGGACGAATGCGGACGCTAATTCCCTTGAGTGCACAGGGCTATATGGGGTGCATTTCTGCCGGGGTAAGAAATAATTCGCTCAAAGCCAGCAGACATGTGTGTGTGTGTGTGTGTGTGCGTGTGTGTACACACATATATAAATATATAAAAGAAGAGCCTGTTGATGAAAAATGGGATAAGGCATATATCTATAGTCGAGAAAAAGAAGGAGAAGCTGAAAAAGCATAAGAGGAAAAAAGAAATGAAAAACGAGGTGATAGGGGAGAGGAGATTTTTTCGTTGGACGAAAGTTCGTACGTTACCGTGATAAATTCGATACGAAATTGAAAGAAGTGAACAGGTAAGGTATATAAAATCAGGTATTATATATACCCGCCGGTTGGCATTTCAGGAGTGAAGAAAATCTTTCGCTCGTCTTTGCAGCGGCTGCGCGAAGGCTTTTGAAACCCTTCAAGTGTATAATTCCGGTATCGAAACTCATTTTTGCGTTTAATTTTGCGGAAATCGAGCACGGACGTGCGGTTCACCGTGCAGGAATCTCTCGTCTGCTGTATCAAACACGTTTCAAGGACACATCCCAATAACCCCAGTCTTGTAGACCCTCAAGTTTATTTATTCCCAAATAACTCCTACAACCTAACTTGCGGAAGGTGGAAAAGTATATATGGGACATTCCGCGCCGACTCGGGAAACGTTTCGACCATGACATTTTTTAATTTCATCAAGAATTTTTCTACGTTAGTACCACTCCTGAAAAGCTTTCAAATAAAATTTTTAATTTTTCTCGACCCTAAGATTCTTTGAACCCAAATAGAAGAGACGGTTGAAAAAATAGAAAAAATGCGGTCCCACTCTAAATCCGTGTTTTTCATTTGGGTTTAAAAAATCACAGGGTAAAGACGAGTGATTACGAAGGATATGAAATTTTTTTTAGAAGCTTTTCAGGGTTCCCACTGACGTAGGAAAAATGCTTGGTGAAATTAAAAAATGTCATGGTTGACAGTTTCCTCACTTGGCGTGGAATGCCCCCTATGTATATGTATGCATGTAATGTATATAATGTTTCCTACTCGGTGTGAGTCACGCGAGCGGCTTCAAACCTCGAACAAGCGATCCCTAAGGCATTTGTCAACGAAACACGTCGATCACGAATGAAATGGTGAAAGTAAAGAAACGGATCAAACTAAAAACAACAAAGTCAATTCTCGCACCAATGACACTCTCTCTCTCTCTCTCTCTCTCTCTCTCTCTCTCTTTTACTCTTGTCTTTTACTTCTTGCGTAAACAAAAATGGAGAAATGAGGTATAAAAAACAAGTGTCTCGAACATATACCGAATACAGCGATCAAGTATTGCGAAGAGAAGTGTTTTCTTAATTCAAATAAATGTACGTTTCACTTGATAATTACAGAATGGTTATTTTTCTCACAACTTTTTGTTGAATAAATTACCTCAATATAACATTTGTTCAAATTGCAAAGCAGAAACATTTTCTACATTATATTTCGTAAAGTCAAAAAATCCATTCTCTCTCTCTCTCTCTCTCTCTCTCTCTCTCTCTCTCTCTCTCTCTCTCTCTCTCTCTCTCTCTCTCTCACTTTTCGAGTACACGAAAATTGCATTACATGAAGGCGAAAAATGAAAATTCAATACCTTAACCCGAACGCAAAGGTAATTATTTAATTATGCACATTTTTCTAAATATTAGGTACAGACTCATTCCTCTCGTTTCTCATATTTCATTTTACATTTTTTACTGTCTAGGCCCTCGTTAGCGAGTTCATATTCGACTCGCCGAAAGCCAGCAGTTATTTCCCAGGCCGAGCCTTTTAATTCATGTCGAGTGAAGGGAAAATGGAGAAAAGCGTGGAGAAAAGAGCGAGAGAAAAAAAAAAAAATTAAAAAATGACGAAGACAAAATGGATACCACAATGTGTGTATATAAATGGGGAATTCCATGCGAATCCAACCAACGTCTGACCCTCACCGTTATTGATTTTGTTCAAACAATTTATGCACTTGTCCCAACTTTGAAACAATACCCTGAATTTTTTCAGATTTTTTATTAAACTGGTTAATTATTTATAGATATTTAAAGCGATTTTGACAACGATAATTTTTTGAATTCTCAAATTATTCTCAAACTCTGTATTTTCTATTTCAAACAATTCAAGATCGGAATTGTGATGGGCTGATTTTTTGCTCTATTTTTTTTTTTTTTTTTTTTTTTATTTTCAATGCTTCCAATTTTTTTATTCAACCAAAACATTATTTAAACGGTCTGAAAATCCCCAGAACAATCTCAAAACTCACATTTTCCAAATCCCTCAATAATGAAACCAGTCTAAAAGTGTCCGAAGGGAAAAACAAAAGTTACGAGGTTTCTTTGGGAATTTTTGGATTGTTTAAATATGTTTTAGCTTACAAAAAAAATTGAAAACGCTGAAAAAGTTGAAAAAATCGGTCCATCATGGACCCAGTCTTGAAATGTTCGAAACAGAACATAGAGTTTTTGAAAATTTTAAAAACGTTCTTTGTCGAAATCACTTAAAAATACTCAGGTATAAATAATTGACAGGCTGAATAAAAAATTTGAAAAAATTCAGGGTGCTGTTTGAAATTTGGGACAAATGCATAACATTCTTTGAACCAAATCGAAATTGGTGATGGTCAGACGTTGGTCGGGTACGCATGGAATTCCCCATGTATTTATATACTCTCATATACACGCATGACACAAAATTAACTCGGGTAGAAAAAAACTAACTGGAGTTTGATGCAATAGAGATCTTGCGGAAAATGCGAATGCAGAAAGTTTTACGCGGGCTGCAAAGGTGGTCAGGCGTGAAATGGAACGTTGATGATCATCGTTATCTACAGACTTACCGCACACGTACATCTGTACGTACGTACAGAGACGCGAGCAAAAAATATCCCCTCCTGTCTCTTCGTCCGCGGCGCATTAAGCTTTTGTATTCTTTACCGACCGACTAATTATTCATCCCTATGAAATAATTTTTCAACCAGTCGTTGCGTGCCCCCAAGTTGTGTTGATTTTTCCCTCTGTCTTTTCCTAAACATTCCATATAAACATTCATGGAATTTACTTCATATGACAGATTAACTGTACAATAATATGAAAGAGTTTAATTTTTGATATTATACTCATTCTTGTTACAGAAATTTATCAGCAATACCAGTTTCTTTGTCGTTTTCCAGCTGGCGCCGTTCGATGATTGTTTATTACGGCTGAAGGATGATCGTTTTTGTCGGACAGGATCGAATATGTTTTTGAATGTGTGCGCAGATTTTTCTCCTCGCTAGTTATGAGAACCACAATAAGTGGAGAAGCCGTCGAAACACACGCAAAAGTTATAAACTCAGGGCAAAAACAACAAATATTTCAAAACATTCGCGACTATCTCCTCGAAAGACGATTAGTCGTAGAAAAGAAGGAAAGAAAAAAGACGAAACATAATCACTATAAAACGAAGTATCGGCAGAATTCTGCAGTGAAATGGACAGAGCGAACAACCCATGAAAGAGTATCGATGTAACGGATCATCCGCATCTCCGTATGAAACTAGGTACGTCTTCTGACAAAGAGAAAAAGGCAGTCAAAGACGTCAAAAAGAAATCTGAATAAATGTCGCCGTACTTTGTATTCAGGATATTTGTGAATTCAAGCACAGAATTGGCGAACAGAGTGATATTACATATTTGACAAATTTTTTACCGTAATAAAGAAATATGTAACCGACTTTACCAATCGTTACAAATTAACAGTATTTTTCCCCCAGTACGCGGTAAGAGAGCGTCCATAAATTACGTCATCGAATTTTGAGGGTTTCTAACCCCCCGCCTATTTCTATTTAGGTATGTCACACAATTTCTCGGCTCAAAATTTTTGCAATTATGACAATTTGATTGTCAAGTGTACTTTTTGAAGGCTATGCTCGATCTGTATTTTATACAGAGAACACTACGCGCCATTCCTGTAACTATGTAAACAGAAACTGTTTGACTACACCGGCTAGTGATGCTCAACATTTGAAAAGTCACCCCCCCGAAACGCTATCGGTCCAACCGCCATTATACGATTTCAGCCAACCCGTCCCTCTCTAGGCATGGAGGTTGAAAAGACATGAGACTTAAACGCGTGAATCAGTTCGGGCCAGTACGGCAATTTGGGTAAATGGCCGAAGCTCCGAGACCATTCGTAATGGAGCACACGATACAGTATATCGTGGTATCCCGACAACCCGTATCCCCATCAACGAATCCTTCCGCGAGAAGAAAACTCGATGAAATGTACACAAAGTGTACCATTCCGAGATAGCGGTATTAGAGTGTCGTCTTGGCGTCTCACAAAGCGGATGCTCGATGGATTTTTTACCCATCGAAATTCACGAAATATACATTTACAAAGTAATTTTATTGGACAACTGATTACAACGACTAGAAACATCCTGTATTCTTATCAATATTTTTCTTAGCGAGCTAAGCCTGCAATTGACTGATAAAAAATAGAAAACGGTTCAAGATATAGCATGCAATTTTATAGCTTAACGTTATGCCAGACTTCGAAATCGCAACTATTGAACAAGCGTGTAAATGTAATTAAGCCTCTGGAGAAATCACCGCTGAAACGACAGCGTAGACAGTAAATTCAAACGTAGATTCTATCAGCAACTGTAACACAATTCTTTCTCGCGAATGCTGAGTAAGCGGTGGTTACCTGTCGCGAGGCTCATTCCATTTTCAGCAACGTACAAATCTTCCGACTTCACGTAAGTTACGGTAAATCAATTGCAAATAAATGATTCGCTTTAAAATCTAGCTCCATTGCGATCGTAAATGAGCCTATTCATGCTGCTATCGATAAGGATTAGAAGATCTGTTTAACAGTTGTCACCAACAGAGGATTTCCAGGGAAAAACACCAGTAACCTAAACACATATAACTCACCAGCGGGTAATGGATGAGTTATTCGGATGTCTCTGCTCAAGGCTGGAAAAAAATTTCAAGACGAAATTAGAATTAATTCAGCAAACCACGGCAAATTTTACACGGTATACGTGCAGTTCGTTACTTGATGATTAGAAATCATTGGTTACCTTTGTCTAACGGGAAAAACTCGGATTCAAATCTACCGTATCAAATTATCGAACAACTATTTGAAAAATATTCTCACGTCTTCTAGGATGTAGTTTAGAAACAGATCATCGTTTACCGTCGGTCCAAATCCAACGTCGAAGTCACACTTACTTGTTGCACTGTAAGAAGAATGTTACAGACTATATAGTCGTGTAATATGCTTGACATTTTCATCATAATAAGCACAACTATTGAACAAGTGCATCAAACAAACGAGCAAAATTCAACAGCGGTTGAAATTTAATGATGAATCAATTGAAGATTAAAAGCTTCATATAATTAAAAATCATATCGTAACGAAACATTGGGGAAAAAATCATTATTTTCTTAATTTTACAATGATTTTTAAGGAACTAAGATTTCGAAATATGAGTATGTTTTGTTTTATTACGGTCTACTGGATTTCAGACAAGTCCAAAGTCACGAAATAACGATTTTTCCTCAGCATGGATCGTTGCGATAACGTTACTAACTTCAATATGATTCAAACCCAGCAGTCTTACCTCCTGCGATGTAGCTGCAGGCTGCTAAACCGACTAGCAGCCTTACAGTCCTATCTCGCAAAACACCGAAAAGAAGAGACAAAAAAGCAGAAGTGGCACCCCACACGATGACATACAACTTGATCAAACAACCGAAGTTACCCATAACAACGAAAACAAAACACAAAACTAACCTCCAATATTTCCGGACTTTTCTCATTTCCATCACTCGCGTATCAACTAGTTTTCTCTTTGAGCCAAACGCGTCCGCGGTTCGTGTATTAACAACAACTAAGCCAAAGCCATTTCTACCAGAACCAGTCAAAATTACTAGTCTTTAATAATAGAATATGATTATATTTTTGAAGACCCGTCATTTTGACTGTTGTTGTAGCTCTGGTGCTAATCACTGACAATGGTAGGCACATGCATCGATCGAATTACGCGATACAACGTAAACAAGACGATCGAATGCCGGAGCGTCGAAATATGTCGCGCTCTTTGCACTACGCGAAAGCGAAAGACGCACATATCGTGGTCTGAACGATTTCCGTCTGGCGAATAAACACAAAGTTCACCGATGTTTACCGATCGCTGTCGCCAGCAGCGTCGGACGAGTTTGTATGTCGCGGACCGGACCAAAGCTACTGGAAGTGTACATCTTTCTTGACCGACTGACCAAAGCCGAACAATTTTAAAATATGCGTAACAATTGTTGAAACGTTGTGGAAAAATTTTAGTGTCTTATTTTTTCGTAGTTCATCCTTCAACATAAGATTTGATGCAATAATTAGCTTGAATGAAACAGGGTTGTAAAGTTAATATCTTGTTATTATGGTAATTTACGTGTAGTTCAATAAATATTAATAATAATAACAGAGCAAGAATTATTTTATTGTAAGAAGAGAGTTTACAAGAATGGTTGTGTTCTCGTGAAATTGATATAGTTCTTAAGACTATTGATTATTGCGAATTGGACTTTGAAAAAATGATACAAAGCCAAGTACATCCAAAATTGTACTGCTATTCGAATTCCCGGCTCATGCGACAGCTCATTCCGACGTAATCGTTTTCGTTTAGATTTTTTAGTTTTTGTCGTATACCCAAGAGTGACGTTCAAAATCCAAATGGTCTAGAGAATCCAAGGTAAACTCTGAGACGCGTCACGAAGCGGCTAATGTTATTCCAGGCGCCTTGGAGAGCGTGTCTCGGTATTTACATGGGTTCCGCGTTGCTGATTGTCAGCCGCTAAACCGTACTTAATTAAACTAGTTCCAGTGTTATCGGTACAATATGACGGGTGCAAATTCTTGAAGATGATCGTCGTCCGCCATATTCAAGAACCCCCGACGCCGATTACACAACTTTAGGCAAACTGAGATCCGCTCTCAATAACATGCGCTGCGGGGAATTATCTTACGACCGACAAGCGATAGTCAGGATTTTTCATCTCGTTTACCCAGCTAGTTTATACTCCATCCTTCTCCTACTCCTCAGGTTAGAGTTTGAAGAAGTTTTCTTGACCGTTGTTGAATCGTAGGAATGATAAGCATTCTGGAGTGTGACGGTAGATTCCAAAAAATGTTGAAACTTTATTAAGACGTTTCGGTCGGGGCATGACCGGCCATCCACAGTTCTGTAAATTATACAATAGACTGTTCTATGACATGTGTTTAGAATAATAATAGTAGTAGACGAAAAAATAACATTACTGAAGTTCTTGGGAGTAAATTTTTATACCCACGTTGTCGGAGCTTTTGTGATTTTGAAGAGGTTAGGAAACCCTACTTGACGTTTTGACTCTAATATACTAACAAAAAAATTCTAAAATATTCACAAACATGATTAACAAGATAAACGATAGTTTATTGGATGCTAATTATTCACAACTTACGATTTTTGACTTCTTTCACGAACCCAGAACCAAGACGAAGGACCAATAATTCTTATCCTTCCTATTACTTCTCAGATTATACGTAATATCCCGAATCTAACAACAATCAATAACGAACAATCAGACTGGAAGCAGCTTGGGGTTCGCACAATACGACGGAGCTTCTGCTAAGCTCGTGAAAATTCAATGCATGAAGGTATAGTAGTTTAAACGGGTTCGAGGTGACAAGTTCCATGGATCATCACGTATTCATTTTGCATCCGACCCGACAACCAAACACTTTATAAATTTTCTATCGCTCCGACATACCTCGCTGCTCTCAATCGCCCGCCGATGATGAAAAATTGCCCCGTCGTCGTCTCTCTATCTTTATCGAACTGACTAACGCGCGCAGAATCAGCCACGGATAATATTTACGTCGTTCACGCGAGCAACTTTCTAAGAGCTAACCTGCAGAACAGACGATTAATGTATGCAAGCTAAATAATTCTCGGTATTTAAGAGCTTTTTTCAGAAGTTCTGAAACCTAACCTATTAGTTGAAACGATACCGCGAACGCGTCAACGGTAGCCGTATTAGTTATCAAACCCACGTGGCAGCGCTTTCGCAAGGATTTGCATTTCAATTTGAAGGATGAATTCAGCACCACGGAGTTTAAGGAATACATTTTCATTTCTTATTGTGGTAGTTGTTAGATATTGAAAAGGGGTAAAGAGGATTGATAGAAAAAGAAGAAAATACGATAACGCCGAGGTTGATCTGCCTCCATAACCCTAGAACGGTAAAATTATTTTTTTTCACCTATTCCGGTCATGGGAGGTGAAAAAATGCCCCAATCTTGTAAATGCCATCTCTCAAGTAGATCGTATCGTTAAGGGCCCTATAGGGTCTCATTGTCTTAGTTTTTTAATAAAGAATCACGTAGGCCAAAAAATATTTTCCGTCATTACCAAAAAAAGTGGTAAAAAATTGATGTGTTTCGAGTCGGAAACGTAAGCTGTTCTCTTGAGGCGGGAAATTTAAACTCACATGGGGTGTTTTTTCAGTCCCCGTTACCGTTCTAGGGTTAATCCATGATGACGAACTACTTTTCAACTCTCTACAGGAACACTTCGTGTCTCTTAATTTCTTTCCTTCCTTTTATTTTTCCAACGTGCGAAATACTGTTATACGGGTCAGTGTAACTAGCATGGGGAAGCCGAGATCTAAAAGCAATTTAGTGAGTCTCGGAGTGCGACTGCAGCCCCCGAGGGCAGCCGCCTCGTCCTCAGAGAGGTTCATTCCGCGCCGCGGAAAGTAACAAGACGTTGCCAAATAACAATAAAACTTTTAGGTGAGCTCTCCGCGCCCCGGAGAGAGATCCTTCTGTAGATAATGGACCCGCAACCATAGAATTCGCACTAGGATTCCACTCGCTATACGCGGCTTTTGCCAGGTACCGACAACGGGATGACGCTGCCCTCCCCTTCGTTAATGGCGATTCCTTGCCACCGCACGGCTACCTTTTACCTCTTAAATATCCTGTTGCACTTTAGGTATCATCTGGTTGCACATGCGCGCGCCTCCATTGAATCAAACCTACCTGCCGCCAACGAGAGTGGAAAACGGAGAAAGGACTTCGCTCTCTAGCTCGTTTGGCCAATCCTGCAGCGACTAGATCTGTTATCACAGAAATGTAAAAGAAATGAAAGATTAATGAAAAATTTATGAACCACCTTGCCAAAAATACAATAAATTAATCCCTGGAAGGATGTCGAAAAGAGAAACCCCGCGGCAAAGACATTATTCCGAGGTCCCATACGTATGTCTGTCAGATCTGTCGCATCAGTTTCTACCGACGATAAATCGTCGTCGTCTCATGCATACGTCGATATCCTGCAAGGGACGATGTACGGGAAAACTGTGGAAAATTGTTCGAGAGGCGAATCGGAGGGAAGGTCATTCCCGGTGTAATCTTCCTTCGATACGACCAGGGATCGGATCGGCACGTGCACCCGATGAAAGTATATATTTTCACCTGCCGAACGAGGAAAGCGGGACTTTGATTTTGAAGGATATCGAAGGATTTCCGGGCAGGATCTTGTCTGTTACCATGGTTGGCCAATCGGTTGGCAGAGTATCGAAGAGGCAGTAAAATATACGATCAGTATAATAAAAATGGAGGATCTTCGCCGTCCGACAAAGCTTGCACGATTGAGAATTGATTTATCGAACCCTGCGGAGGTAGAGCAGGATGTTCGCATAAATTTGATTCGCATGATATCACGACAGGCCGAGAACTCCGCAACACTGCGACATGTATACATCTGCCTAAGCCTACCGATCGGTGTAACGGAAATTGATTGAAACTTGTTAGGGGAAGAAATACCGGATCTGCGATTCGGGTGCACCTTCCGCGGATGTATGCTTTCTGTTTATTTCATAGATATATATACATATATATACATATATACACTTAATTTACGTATCTTGAACGTTCTGCTAGCCAGGAGAAACGGCTCTGTCGGAGCTTAAGATATTGTGATGTATTTTAATCCAATACAAAAATACCCTCTGGAACAGCTGAGAATTTGAATCGGACCTGCCAATGGCTTCGTGTGATGCAAACATTTTCATATTTATATCGGCAGACCTCCCTGCAGTAGGCAGCGATAAAATTTAAATATCCAGGCCTCCGGGGGCTCGTATCGTCTCTGCTTCTGATATCATGGACCACGGTTTCACTGCTGCATGGATCAAAGACAGGAAGCTGCAAAATTCTTATGGCGATCTTTTGCCTCAGGGTGGAGAACGAGCCCCAGCATTGACCCTAGGCATCTGTAAAAACCTCTCAGCTCCGTTACAGCTTTCTGCAAAGTTTCGCCGATAAGAAACCGAAGCAAAACAGAGCCGCCGCCTTTCCCTTTGAAGAGTTTGAACAAACCGCGTACTCGTATCTTCGAGCTAGGCGAGTTCCTCGTGAAACAGGTTTCAACCAGTTACCAAACAATCCGAACCGCACTCGCTGAGCACTCATTGCAATATCATTAATGAAAGGATCCGACGTCATGTAACACGTTTGCTAAATTCATTCAAGAAGCGTCAGCTTCTATTCCAGCCTTAAGCCGCAGTAGATACAAGTCTGAATTACGAGTCGATCCTGCCAATATATAACCAGGATAACTTATCAATCACTAGTTTTGATCTGCTGTATGGTTTACCACGTGTCAGTTACCACTAGCAATTCAAATGAACCTGTCAAACCCATGGAATGATATCGAATTATCTTCGTCGGACCGAAATAACTCACCCAGTTTCCTCCATTGTAAACGAACGTCCATTGAACGTGACGAACAAAGGGGTAAACGGTTTATGTACTGCACGGGCAAAATACACCTTCCGCAGCATCTTTAATGGCGATATCACGAGGAGACGTTGTGTTTCCAAGGTATCGATTATCGGGCATCTTCGATCGTCCAAGCGATGCAGTTCAAGCGCAAAAGTTTGCTGATTATTGTCGCTGATCAAACAGGACGGACTTTGATTAGTGAACTCCTTGAACTAGTTTCTAATAATCGAGTTTAACCGGGGAACACAATTTGCTTACGTCAAACAGCAGTTGCGCAGCGTCGTTTCACCTTACGCCATTCCTATACAGTTGCGTGAGACTCGACAATCTTCTGGTTAAACCTGCCGTCCGGCACTCTCATTGCTTATCTTAATCGCCGCTCAGGGACAGCGGAGAGAGAACTGGACTAGCAATTGTCTCGGTGATTGTCTTCCACGATTTCCAAAAACAACGGCTCGCCTGCTTATCCTGAGAGATCGTTTCGTGTTACCGCGATTTATCGCTCCCTGCACCTGCAGATACAACCGAAAACGAACTCTACTAGCTCCTGAGGATTATCTAACCGTCAGATTTCACCTTATCAACAAAATTGTTTACGATAATAGATATATAAGAGGGGTTCTGAGTCCATCTGCTTTACTGACCGAGTACGGCTTAATGGAGTAACAATCGTCCAGGCCGTGCACGATCGGTAAGACAAATTGACTCAAGACCCCCCTTATATATCTACTTACGATCAACGGTATGCTTGAGAAATTATTTAAACAATTCCGTAACCTCTTCCTGATTTCAAACTGTGAACCGATCAAAGCCGCCGAGTTGTGAAGTGTACTTCCTTTCAACGATCTGAGGAAAGGTGGAAAAAAGAGAAGCGAACTATCGATATTGACGAAAACGCACGAGCTTTCCTATAACCACCTTGATTTCATTCGATTTTATATAAATCCTCCGCGACTTCTTACGCGCAGTTAGTGACCTTTGCCTCGACGGTCTTAAGAGGACCATCAACCGTAGAGCGTAGTTCACGTCCAAGAAGAATTAGTTTAATGCTTGTAGGGTGGTTATAATTCGAGATTCCAGCACTAGATGTGGATATAAATTGTAAATTCAAATTGAAAGCCAAAGCTAATATTGATTCTGAATAAAGTTGAGCAAACCCTAATCTTTGCTTGCAGGGTTGCCTCGTTCGTTCACCTCACGCCCTGTACACTGTACACAGTTATAGCTATGTGTAGAGCGTGTAGTTGCGGAAGGTGGTTGGGGCTCGTTCTTAGTAACACTCGACGGCAAACATCCCCTGTACACAGAACACCGGCTACCGCCAGTTGCTCTGGCCGAGCAGGTCGCCCTTTTCGGATCAAATTGACCCATGATTGACGAGCCGAAGACCCTCTTAAATTGCTTGCTCAACTGATTTTATGTTAATTAGTTGCTAACTCAATTAACAGCGTCTTACGTCTACCAAGACCTTGAGCGCACACTTCCCATCACTAATTTACAACGGGCGTCATCTTCCTCTTCAAGTGCTCGGGCAGCCCGGCGCTATTACACATTTTACACCACTCGCTGTTGCGATTAGTTACTTGAGGACGTGTCTGGTCTACAGTCAAAATAACGTCTCGAAGAAAAAATTACAAGACAGATACTCAACAATTGCAGCTGAAGTTGGTCAAGTTAAATTAGGTCAAAGCGATGTCTCCTCAATACGGTGAAACCAATAACCAGCTGAATTGCACAGAGATCAGGGCTCGGTTATCAACAACATTTTCTATATTAAACGGTTCTGAATTTTTTTCCAACGAAAAATCTCATTTTTTATTGACGATGAACTTATTCATTGAAATTGGTCCAACAATCCGGATCCGGCGTTGACCGTCTCAGAATATTAATCACTGATCGTAGACAATTTTTTTTCTATACCTCGGTGAAAGTTTTTCAACGAAATTCATGAGGTCAACTCAAAAATTCAATCAATCATTGATATGACACCATTGTTTTTAATTTTTTCATTCTGACGGTCTTTTGGCTGGACTTAACACCTGATGCATCCTCTAGCCACTTTCACATCTCGGTTGACAAGACGTGGGTATACGTTAAGAAACACCATCCATCCTCCTCTTCCAGTGGCGCACTTAACTTGAGCTGACAACAAACACCGTCAGAAGTTACCAAAGCTCGAACTTTCGACTCACCTCGATTATTGTGCGGCTTCTCATAATCATAGATTGCAACCCGATAAGCTCCCGGTTTTTCAATCTCCTCTAAGTGGCTCGAGCGACGAGTTTCGCGGTGCGAAAACAATATTAATTTCAAAACACTTTTCGGCACCTTCTGAAGACTCGCGTCACGAAACGCCCGATTGTCTCTGCTTTCGAACACAGCCAAAGCCTGCAACGCAACGTAAGGTTGAGAGCTGCCTTCTATTTACTTGCCCAAGTATAAAGGAGGCTAGGTTTATCGATTCGATGCAGAGTGATGAGTCCCAGAGCCCAGAACTCCGAAACTTTAGATTAAATTAAATTACGGGAACATTTTGCAACAGTGAAATTCTCTCATCGCTCAAGATATCGATCGGAATTAGTAAGAGTGATGTTTATTTCTGGCGGTGTGTGGCGTCACTGGCGCGTTAACTGCACCCTTAACGACTGTTTTTCCGGTCTCTGAGAAACCCCACGGTAAAAGAAAAACGCCACCGTGATTTCCAGTGTTTTTCATCGGAAAGCTGCGAAGTCTTAAGGAAAAAACTAAACGCTGATCACGCCTTAAAGTTAGATTAGCTAGAATTTTGTTAAACTTATTTTCACGGTGGAATTTGAAAATCGAATTCAAGCTTGCTTCGAAATTGATCTTATAATTTTCTCCGATACTAATCGTTCTGTGCGTCGAACCTTTGCACTCTCGTCCAATTAATGGTACACTATGATTGTCAAAACAGTTATATGTATGCTCGATAGGCAGGGTATTGAAGAGAGCTTTTACGCCCGAAGAAACACTAATTGCTCATTGGATGAAACTCATTGAAAATTAACATATAATAGAACCTTACAGCAGCGTTCGCGTTTCGTTCGTCAGACTTCATCTCAAATTACGTTATTTACATCTGCACTTGTCGCGATAAATGGAAAACGGCGTGCGAGAAATTTTCTTTCACTCGTTTTTTCCCCCCCGCTCTCTTCAGTTTCTTTTATCGTTCCCCTGTTCCTGGGGCAAAGGCCAAGAACGGCAACCGCCAAAGGTCTGGAACGTCAGGCTTTCTCCGTACTCATTTTGGTTCCGGTTCCCCAGGGACAATTTCCGAGATAGACGCGAGGGTTGCGCTACTCCTCTCTCGGGCAATTTTAACTTTTGATTTTATTTTAAACATCGTACATTCACAGTGTGTCTTGTCGCGCGACTCCCCCTTTCGCTTTTTTTTTTATATCCCATCAGCTCGTCGATTGTAGTTTAAAATCGATAGTACGATAACTACCGAGATATAATTTACGCGTATATATTCCTCGCTCAATCATTCCAGCCCTACTAAGACTAGGATTTAATTTTGCTCTTTTCTGTGCAGTCACCGTTGATTACCGAGAACTGAACGAAGTAAATACCCAAAGAAAATTTATGAAATATTTATTTCAAGATTATCTTTCTCTCTAATTCCTGCAGGCCGTCGCGTTGATCACCTTCGTTAAAACTTTTAACGATGAATATTACTTGGACCATTTTTTTTTTTTTTTACTTTAATTTTATTTTACAGCTCCTCATCTGGTTCGTTTTTTTCTTTCTTGTCCGATTTTTTTCAAGTTTTATTAGCTAATTCAAATTCTTATCTCGTAGGCGAATCTATTCTACAAGTTTCTTCACTCGTATATCTTATCCTCAAGGAAGATTTTTCACGTGCCAATTTAGCTATAACTTTGTTACCTACAGACGAATGGTATGTTATATAATTAAACTTCAACCACGATCATTTATATTCGCTGGTCTCTTTGGCGACAAATTATACTCCACGGGTTTCACCGCGACCAAATCTGCGAAGTATACTCTTTTGTCTCTGTGGCGTCCCGATGACGGAGAGCCATTACGCAGCATCCCTATCAGTTCGAGGAGTAGAATTTTTAATACTCACCACAGTAAGTCTTGTGCTGATGAAAAGGACACGCTCTTTGATGTGCATCGTCGAGGTAAAGTGCAGAATGTAGAACACTCAGGATCCACGATGCCCTCTTTGCGCCCAAAGGTCGGACGCCAACGACATTTGTGAGATTTACTATCCAGAGACAGACTTTTACCACGACGTTGACTCTGCTTTTAACGAGCGCTATCTCTCGCTTACCCTGACCAGGTTCTTTGCCGGTTACGACGCAACGTATAACCTCATTCGCCACCCCGCCGACACATCTCACTTCGGAAACGCGCGATGCGAACGGATCTTCAGGGGCACATAATTCCCCACAAAGATCGGCAATAATCTGCACTGACGGTCCTGATCTGCGATTGGTTGTCATCCTTAGAAGCCCTCGCGTTACCGAGGGTGCTACAGCCAGTCTTTACCGACCGAGTAAAACGTCACTTGTTTTGACTACTACCGGAGCCTATAAGAGCATCACTTGATTATGTGAAAATGCCACAGATCAGGACTAACGTTTCTAGTGTAATTGTTCTTTACTAGACCACTTCAACCGTTTTTAGTACGCTAGTACACTTTATGATTTTTTTATTATATTTAGAAGTATTTCAGTAAATGTTCATTTGTAAATTTTACCCGATCAACGATCATATGTATACTACTCCATGATCAAGAGTATCTACTATAGAAGAGATTGAAGTCTTGAAATTGTATTTATCCCAAGACCACTTTCGATAAACTGGTTGTTTTGTACCTCACTGACAAGTGCGAAAACAATGAAAGCACGAATGGTGGCAAAAAACATAACCTCACAATAGTTAAATTCCATTTATTAAATTTTTTTTCATATAGCTGCTACATTCTCAATTACCAGAGTAGCAACACTGCCACAGATAAAACAATGTAACTGCAGGCAATGCTGAACAAAAAGAGTAGCAGATCGGTTACATTAATACATGTTCCAAAACTGTTGCCCGAAAGGAAGGTTGTCTTCTGGATCTTTGTGTTCGGTATTGCATATCAAATTGCGCTTAGCACGGCTCAACGCGTTTCTTTCAAAGGCCACATTTTCAACCTACAAGGTCGGATTTTGAATTAATTGTAGAGTCAATTAGTTTCACTATTACATTTCTTCTCTATTACTACAATAAGACATCTGAATTTGATCACTGATTAGGTCACAAATTCGCTGGGGAAAATGCCGCGAGCAAGTTTCTTCGAAACGGAATGCTGTGCGGAGTTGATATAGGATAAGCCGAGATCCTCTGATTGCCGCGCAATTGGTCACAGACCAAACTCTGCGTAATCAATCACTCAGACACTTTTTCTAACCTCACTAATCGCGACCAACTTTTGATCCGTTGCATCGCACTTACTTCGTCACGATTGCGACTTTCCATAAAATGTCTTCAACAGAGCTGAGAATGCTCGTTTATTATACATGCGCCTACCTACCTGCGATTTGTATACGTTTAATACGTAAGCACATAGAGTCACACAAACAAATTGCGATTTCTATTAAACTTTGCGCCACTCAAGTGTGTCCGTGCAACTGAATATATAGGTATATCCCACCATGTAAAGCAAAGTGTTTGAAGCAAAATATCCAGACGCGAACGTCAAACTTGAGTCTGGCGGTAACTCGCTCGAGTATTGGAAAACTGTACTGCAAGTTCTGCTCTGCAGTTACGATTCGCAAAAATAATCCGCGAAGATCGCATACCCATATATCTATATGGTGCTTCGTTTTATTTTATTCAGTCTATCTATTCCACGAGATAGTCGTATTATCGCCATAGAGTGAAAACATTCCCCCATCCCCGTCGTCAACCGAACAAAGAAGGATTTTTCGTTGAAAATTTTTCTGCCAAATAAGACCTGCGAGGACTTTATTTTCGCTGCGATTTAGAAAGGGGTTCGTGTGGATCCCGAGCATCGCGATCGCCGCGAAGGGGTTGGGCTAGGCTTAATTCCCATTCCCAACCGACGTCTTCTTGCAAGACCCTGAACTTTCAACTATGGCAAGACCATCGAGCCCCTTATCTCCCGGCGACTAACCGAGTTCCACCGAACTGTCTTAACCGCCCAAAAACCTGCAGGAGCCGTCCGTTTGGTCCTTGAATAAAACTGCCGAGGTGGAAATAAAGCTCGATAACAATCTCTGGTTAATTATTCATCGCCCGCTGATGCCGGCGATATAATTAAATATAAGGTACAAAAACGCACTGCACCTAGTCCATGCTATGTATTCACTAATTAAGCAACAAACTCGACGTGAGAGTTCGTCCATAAATTTTTCCGAGGGATGCGGCAGATAAGCTATGAGTATACATTATGTAGATAGTCAAAACGGTCTGAATAATGGAGATAATATTGTAAATACATCGAAGGGTGAATAGTAGTGATGGAATTAATCAGCGAGGTAATCGAGCAGAGGCCGTCACGATCCACCGCGGTAATTACTCAATGAAAAGGTCACCTTGAATAAGGGTCAATGTTAATGTTGAACTGTTAATCGAGCCGAATGACAACGTGAATTATTCCTGCGGGGGCGTGCATAACTTGGAAATTTTTTATTCAGATCATGTTTGGCACCAAGAAATTCAGATCAACGAACATTAATATCGTACAAATCTATCCCGTCGCGGCTTTCCGGTTTGGTTAGCAAGTTTGTCACAGGTTATAACAACTTGAGGAGAGCTTTCGATGATCGTTGAAGAGTTTGTAAGGATCGACGGTGCCGTTGGGATTAAGGTTAAATGAAATTTTTGTATAAACTGCCTCTGCTGTTTAAGCGCGATTAATGAATTATTCAAAGGTAGGTATGCTTGAAATATGTAGAATATCCAAAACGAAAGAGATGAAATAAAAAATATGAAAAAACGAAGGGAAACACGGGATAAAAACGGTAACCAGAAGACGCGATTAAGAGGTAAAGGAGAGCTGAAAGGCTCTCACAATTGTTATCATTATTTAGCTTGAATTTCACCCTGAAAACTCAACTCCTCTCGTAATTTCACAAATATAATCGATGCGGTCGGGTATATAACGAGGAAAGTAAATTAAGTGCAAACAAAAAAAAAAAATTCCCCTGCCTTAGAGATAACGACTCTTGATTATTAACCGCTTGTATAATTAAATATACATATACCTATGCCTAAGATATATAGGCTCTTAAGGTTTCACTGACTCGTCACAACTTGGGGGAAAGAGAGAAGTAATAAATAATAGAAATAAAAATAGAAACACCCGCCGCGCGTCAGCTTGGGAAAAGTTTCGTTTTAACGAATTCGTCATAATACCATCTTACCTTTTAATTAATCAAAACTCTATGAATTATTCAATGAAGATCAGCCCTTTCATAGAGATTATAAAAAGTACTAAACTCCGCGGCGCGAAATGAAACAGAGAAAATTTCCTTTCTCTCCCCCTTTTCTGCATTAATGCGCAAATTGAAAAATAGGAGAAGTATAAATCCCGCACATCGCTTCCATAAAGCTTACTCCGGTAGCACGTAATAATTGTCGAATCTAAATTGCCTAGTTATTATTGTAATATTCACTGCAATCCGCAGAAGTATTACTTAAATTTGGAACTACGGTTTGGCGCTGCCTTGCGGACGGATTAATACACCGGAATCTTGTCTTTTCGATTTTATTACCTCGCGAAAAGAACGAAATGCTGGGTCGAAGGGTCGACGACGGGGTTTCAAAATCGCCACTTGTTCTTCTCCGTGACTACAGCCTCCTGGACCCTGCCACCCCGTTTCACCCCATCTCCTCGGCAGTCGGCAACCGCTTCTCGACGAAGCTTAACCGTTTAAAAGGTTTCACCTCCTGTTCCGGGTTCTGTTCCGGGTCGATAGAGCTCTGTTCCTTCCTGCCGGCTCCTATTGGTTACGAGGATTCAGCATTTTTTGAAAGAAAAACGTTGTCAAACTCCCCCTTGTCCCATTTACCGACTAAAATGCGATTCCTAAATCATCAGCGAGCATCGAATCACGAATTCGCTATTGATAATTCTTCACTTTTCGTACCGAGAATTTCTTATCAAAGAAGGTATTATACATTGAAAAGTGAATTATCAGTTTTCTACCCTGCAGACTGAAAATATATTGAAAAATTAAATTCTACACGAATCATCACGAACTTGATATGGAAGTTTTTCTACTTACGCGTGTTTTGGTGCTTTTTTCCTTCCTCTTCGCCGTTTCCTTCCTTTTTGTGATCAACGTCACGGGTTGAAAATTTTCCAGAATTCTGTGAAGGAACAGTGATCTTTTGTGGCGCGTGTATAACGTGTTCTTCCCACGCTGGAGTTACTCTTCTGACCTCTTTTTCTTGGAAAAGGGGAGATATTTACCATCAGAAGAGACAGCCCAGCTTCAATATCATTTGGTTGAGGAAATAACATTTTTTTATGTTCCTTAGCACGGATGTTAGGCAGCGCAATAAACCGTAAAAAAATTTTTACGCATACCGCGACGTTGGCTCTCCTACAGGATTAGACAAGAATCGTTATTAAAATATATGCTACCAACTTTCGGCATTAAAATAACAGTTAAACTAGATACTATTGATTTATTCATTGCTATCTACCGTTTGTTTCCCTACGATGTTTAACAAGTCCTACCGATTTTTCATCAACAATCAGAGAAACATAACGTACCAATAGTTATCTGTTTACAACATTCTAATCGTTCACAACTGAACCCTTTTTTTTTAACACACGGAGAGAGATCAAAACTCCTTTCAACATAAGGCATAAGTCTTGTCGAAGGTGTTTAAATTCAGGGTGTAAGAATATTTGACGGCAAGTTTTAATAGCGGTCATAAATTGATTGCACTACGCCTCATTAAGCGCAGTCTGTGAGCCGTGCAATTCAATGCTGCAGTTCTTTATCAGTCCGCAAGACGACGCCACAAGTTGGTGAACGTAGTGCGAGTAGCGATTTAACTGCCCTCGCACGACGATTCGACGAACTAATTTTACGATAATCCATATGCGCAGGAATTGACGCGTCTTCAGAAAACACGACAGATTTTTTTTAGACACCATAAGTTGCAATACGTTTTGACATGTATTGCATTTGTTGTATGTTCCAGTAAATGGTAAGGAAAACTTCTGCTTGGGTAATTAAACTGATTAAAATATATCGTTAAAAATAAAATACATTTATTAATAATTTAGTCATCACTTTAATACATTACACATACGCAGTTTATTCCACGTTTTATTTCATTTTTCGTATTATCCTCCTTTTAATTTGCAACTTACTTATTTGTATGTACAGTGATTTGATGCATGATTTGATTTTATTTAGTTCCGTTTGTGTCTGTTTTTCTTTTTCTTTTTTTTTTTAATTGATATTTATTCCAGCAGTAAATAAAAGAAGTAATCGTATTGTAGAAATAATAGTCGTCGAAGCTGAATAACAAACATTTTGGTTAAAAATTTCAATAAAAACTGTTTCAATTAATATTGAAGAAGGAGACAAGGAAAAAATCCGGTGTTTTTTAAAATTTTATCTCACTATTGATGGTGTTGAACAAACAAATGATCAAGTACATGCAAATCAATGAAAAATATAAGTTATATGAATCATTGTATGTATAAACTTCACACGGTCAACATCCAGCCTATATGTGTATATCAAAATACTGAAATATTCTGCTATTGTAGACAAAACAGCAACAAAAAAAAAAAACAAAAGGAGCTTTGCAATTTATGTTTCAAATCACTTTCCTCGACTGGGTGTATTCCTGATAATTGATTAGCAAACAGTGGGGAAATATGACCGTTTTGCTTTGTGCGTATTCACCATGTCGAAGAAAAAGTGTATTGTAAAATATCCTGAATCAATTTTACCCTGAATTGCATGTGCAAGCTTCTGATACTGATACTATACAGACAGTAACAATAAATTGTATACCATGTGATGAAACCTAATAATTGATCACAATGTTAAGCCATCACTATTTCCCCATACACAATAATATACATGTGTACAATATATATATATATATATTACATCATTATGTATGCATATGTATATATATATATATATATATATATTATATATATATAATACACAGGAATCCTCACATTATAAAATAACAATCTAAACTCTCATACCTATATCTAGTCGGCCATTATACTGCAGATTATACACACATCCCTCGGTGGGATGAGTTAATTGAGTATTTATTATAATAATTATATATTTAAGTTATAGTTCCAGTTCCAATATACCGTGCCGTTATTCAAATATGATGATAAGCGAACACAAAAAACATTATACACGCATACTTGTTACCATTTTAAAATCCAATGTCATGGCCTCTTAGTCATTCACTTATTTACACTTCTATTTATTTGTTTAATCATTTTAAAATTTTGTTTATTTACTTTCCTAATTTCGTCAAATTTGCTTCATAGAATATCATACATTATCTTTTATGGTTTTCTTTCGTCGATGATCCATATACACGTTTAATCACTGGTCGAAGTTAGATGATTTGATTTTAATCGAATTACTATAACTACACGTAGAAAATAGTAAGGCCAAAATTGATCTTGGCTACGTTGTCCTTCACAGAATGACTTGAACGCGAAAAGTGACGGAAGAGAATTGGAGATTAATGCATTAGCTACAGTTTACCTTTTCATCGAATTTTAAATCGAATATTCATAAATTATCGAAATTTTTTTCTCAATTTTTATAGCTATCCTGCAAATAGGTGTAAGCATTTCCAACTGGTCTAGCTATCGACAAGCCGGTGCTAGGATTTTGATCCATCTATAATTTTCCTTTATTATACATTGTACTTTGCGATCTCAAGTTAAAATTTGACAATACTGATCTCTGCCATTTCCATACGGTCAAGATATAAGTACAGACCAAATGTTCACACTCGGTAACGTAAACCAAAGTATATAACATTCGTAAATATTATCTTTGATCATCGCTGTGTAATATTTACATATTACGAGTTTGCAAAACGCTGCCCCAGATCTCAATACACGTTACACGCTACAGGCTGAAACGATCGAGAATCAAAATATCTTTGCACAAAGTCGGTCGCCAAAGGAACTAGTTGAAATGCTTGTCTTGTACAAATCGCTCGCTCATCAGAATCTAGATACATTTACTGACGAAACATAATCATACGCAGGATGAATTTGTACAATTATCATATACTTACAATTAGACTACTTAGCAATTTTTGAACTAAATATTTCTAGATCGTTAAAATTCAAACATATTTTCTATTATCCTGGACTATTATAATATTTTATTACATCCTAATGCCCATTTGAAAATATTGTAACGAACGTTCTCAAAAGGCTGATCTTACGTGCAAATATATGGTACATAAATTCTGCTCGGCCGTTGCAGTTGCCTTAATTCACTTTCATCGCGTCAATTTTTTTAAAAATCGTTTTTACGTCTAACGATAAGATAACCTAAACTGATGTAAGACACAGGAGAAAGGGAATAAGATGAGAATTGTGCCAAGAAAATTAGCTAAAAGATATCGCACAAGTTTGAGAAATATACATGATACATATACATGAAATGAAATAGCTAGGGAGTAGTTCTATCGTAACTGCGTACGACTTTTAGGCACTTCATTATTATTTTTTTTTCCTTCATAGAAACACATTCGAGCTCCAAGGTTGATTAGGACCAGTTATTTTCTGAGTAAATTATATCCGTGTCAAAGAACTTACATGTACAAAATAACGTTGCTCTTGTATTTGCATAACTGGTCACTAATTGGTGCTATTTTCATAGCTATATAATCTACAGAATTCCTACTAAGAGCGGTGGACTTTTACGTCTGAGCAAAGGAACAAACATGACGAATATCTATACTTAAACTTACAGAAGCGTATGTATAAATATTATCCGATAACTTGTGACGACGGATGACCATCGCTGAGGATTCCATAATGTTTGTAAAAGTCGAACCTCACTCGTTTTATAGATAAAGAAATACTAGTCCAAACACGATCAGACCCGCTTTAAAAATGTCTTCCTAATCTTTGAGCATTTATCAATCGTAGTTTAGATCCTTGAGCTCCGTGTAGGCGACACGTTTCCTGTAAAGGCTTCCGCTCGTCGCTGGGTTAGTCCCCTTCTTGTTCGTCATCGTCGACGGTGCAGGAGCATAATAATTCCGGCTCTTGTACACCACCATACTGAAATTGAAACAACAAACGTAAATTAAACCCCCGACACTTGTGCCTGACAAATTACAGGCCGTCGTTAAACTATAGACAAGGCGTCAAATGCCTGCGCAGCTACAAACAAAACGATGTACGTACTTTGCCACTAATCCGATCTAATCTAATCTAATCTGAATTGGCTTATTTTATCCTTTCATTTTTCGTCAGCTGTAAGCGATGATCTCATCGAGAGTTTTTCTTATTTTCTACGTATAGGTCAGTTTTTTTTTTTCTTTTTTTCCCCTCCACATGGAAAACAACTGTGCCAATGATTATTTTTTTTTCGTGATGTCTTAAGAGATTTTTTCATTCGCATTATTTTTCTCTTTCAAATCGAATCACGGAAAATTATAATGAAAAAAATTTCAAGCATCATCGATATTATTTATACACCTTTGTCTCCTTCGATCAATTCTCACTCGGATTAATTTATCACTTCATGATTTTAAAAAATTCTTTTTTATTTCAATTGAAAACAATTGTAATAATGAGAATAGATATATTCTAATAATGACGATATACTAAAAAAAAAGACATAGTCAGTCCTGATGTGAGAATGTAAAGATTGATCTGCTACTGAAAAAGTTTTTCATGCAATGGATTATTCAACCAATAAATTCGGGAAACAAAAAATTCCAAGGATAACTAATCTACTAACACAAGTAAATATCCAATCATTAGTCGATTCAAGACAGAACTACGTCACTACAGAACAACACAATAACGAGAGTATAATTAATGAGGAATGGTTTGTAAGGAGTGAATTAATTTCTCTATTATTTTATTACTTTTCACGACAGGGAGTTTCAAGGTCTATATATCGATAATAGGGTCAGGAAAAAGGAGCATGCATTGTCTTCTATTTCATAAGTGCGACAAAGAGATTTATTTGTAAAGTAAAAGGAAGAAGATACGTATTATACTACTTTACTAGGCTGAATATACTTTTTTTCGTGATTTCTTTCCTGAAACTAACAAGAACACAGACAATCCATCGGCCATGCATTTACTATAGCAGGACGTATTAGTCCCAATAAGTTAATTTAATTTCTAACTATACTCTATTTCACATGGTATATATATGTACATTAATATCTCAGATAATTCACAACCTGCGGTGTTGGATATTCATTAATTATCGTACAGGTAGTAAAATTTGAGATTTGCACATCTCGCTACGAAATTAAAAAATGAATACAACTTGAATTGATAATATTTAAACTAGAAACATGCAATATGCTACCGTATTGTCCCAGTGAAAGAGAGGAGAAGAAGATTTTCTGTTTAAGAATAAAATAAATAGGTATGTACGGAAAATTTGACAGAAAAATAGGGAGGAGAAAATATACACGTAGACGTATCCTTAAGACTACAGTTATTATCATTAGTAAAATTAAAATTGCTATTTTTACGATTAATATTATTACTGATATTTCATAAAAAGTTTGCTCAAGTATTCTTAATAAAATTAATATGATTCTAATATTACTTTTTTTTTTACGTATGTTAAGGCTTGGGTTACGAAGCAAGTATATCGGCGAAGTTTTTTACATGCATAAGCAATAATCTAGTTGTCTTTGTTTTCATCGTAAGCTTACATTCACGATCTATCGAGTTCGTATAGTTGGATACATGCGTAAAGCAAGCGTTAATCGGAATGCCAAATATTACTAAATAAAATAATTCTCATCCTAATCAGCCGACGCCCTTATTCTTTGAACTTTTGGTTATTTGTATTATTTGTACGAATTGTGGACGATTTGTACAAATATATATGTATATACATATGTTATATTTTCACTGGTATAAGCAATAAGTACTAAATTCTTATGACAAAATTCATTATGTTAATAACGCCACATGCTGTTATTCTAAACTTTAATTACGTAAAGAGCAATCAAAATGTGACGCACGTGAATTAAGTTTAGAATAATGAAAAAAAAGATTAAAAAAAAAAAAAACAGCTTTTCGTAGTTTGGAAAAAAATATATGTATATGTATGAACATACTTGGAGGTATTTAAAGGTATGTAGGATGTCACGAAATAAATTATACATTAAGACATGTAAATCGTAATAAGACTGTTAAAATTCTCAAAATTCACAGGGCTATGTATAAAATGTAATTTTTTGACTGGAATAGTTGGTAAAGAGGCACCGAGAAAATATTATGCTATTATTAATAAAGCTTTGAACCATTGTTTGTGTCATATAACATGAAAGGTATTAATACGTTTCACGAAAACTTTGCAAAATAAATGCTCTAATGACGCGCTTGATTCAATTTATGCCCTCAAATATTAGAAATATTCTTTTTTTTAATCTGCATATGATTTTGTTTTCAATCGTGACTGAAATCCCCCAAAAAATTGGTTATTAATATTAATTAACCATGAGGTATATCGTTAGGATATCTACCTTGGACATAGTATAATTAATATTAAGCGGATTCGATTAATATAAACGGTTTTGCCAGAGGTAAAGAGATTGGAATACCAACAAACCCACCATGCAAATTATGGATCTCATACATATTTGCAGCGGGGACAAAAAAAATCTCACGACGCTCCACGAAGTCTGTTTCGTACTTCCTTCTGTATAATAAAAGTAATCATGCTTCGGCAAATATGTAAGTTAAGCAGTTAATTGTATATGTATACGTCAAGTAATACGTGGAGTAAGCCTACGTACTTATATAGAGTTACGTAACAGCAGAGGTATAAATTGACTCGCTCTTCAATAAGCAATAATTTAAAAGCCGGCAATAAGTGTACTGATGATTCGCGTGATAAACACCCATATGCGTATGCATATATATAGATGTGTGTGAGCGCATGTGTGTGTGTGTATATATATATATACAAATATAATATCTACCATACTTTGTACGAATACGAATCCCTGCTACGAATTTTCAATTTACCTGTTCCAATTAGTAACTTCTAGTTCATTCAGAAACGGTTAACGTTAAATGCCTATGAGAAATTGGAAGAGGTTGCACGTCAATTTACAGCAGAGGATTAAGTCACATGTTGCATTTTCGCTTTTATCCTGCTAATTAATTTATGGTTAATGGACACGGTATAATTATTGGCACAGTTCAACACTGGAGTGACTAAATTCTTGTTAATTTAGACTGACAGGAATTTTAGCGCTGATGCAGCGCAGGCTCAAATGATTTGCTACGAAGAGTAAATTATTCACCATCCGCTACCCTTACCTGACTTTTGCTGTCAGAGTTATATTATTGTCTATAGTTATGTATTAGTGATTATCTATGCATATCAAAATTTGTCAATGGTATCGAGAGATAGACTAAACCTGCCCTCGATACTTTGCAGTTATGATTTATCTAGACTTGTGTATACAAAGACGGTTATACCAGATGAAATTCTGAAACAGAAAAACAAAAATATTCATGTTATCAAGCTCGAGGTTTTTTGAATGCCGAAGACGAGATCACCGTTTCTACCTACCTCACCCTATGAATCCTGTTGCTAACGATATGATAAGCACTAGAATTCCTGTGAGTAGCTGACCGGTAGACGATACGACAACCTGCTGTTCGAAAGCGGAACTCGAAACGTCGTTCGGAGTGAAGTAATCCTCGGCTGTGAGTTTGTCCCCGTACCTATACATCAACTCCATAGCGGCGCCATTTGACCACCCAAAACCCAGCTGGACCTCGTATTCGCCCCCGCCTCCGTGACCCCCTGCGACGGTTGCGTCATACTGCAACAAGTGGCGCGGTGAAAAGATTTTCAAAATGGCGTCGGGCCGTAGCAAGCGATAAACTTGTTTCTCTGCTATTCACGGTCGAGTAACCGCGTAGTAATTCGCTACGAGGACATTTTTTTGTCATGCAGGTGACTGGGAAATCGCTAGAACTTGCCTCGTCTATGAATAATATTTCGTTTAGAGTACAGAGCTACGTAAAGTCGCGAGGTGGGACTGGAAGATCGGGTTCGGAGTGTTTTCACCATCATGCAGCTACGTTTGGGCTTTTTCGGGACCGAGTTCGCCCATCTCTTACCTTCTCAAACATGTAGCCGGTTTCGTTGAACGCCAACCAGTTGGTTCGCACCCATCTCTGGCTGATTTCGTAGGCTAATCTTTGCGCCCAAGGGTCCTCGGTGTTGTTCAAAGCTCTGATCATGATCCACTGCAACGGCGCCCAGGCATTCGGGTAGTCCCATTGTTCACCGGAATGCTCCAGCGTAGCGGGAATGCCTCCCAGGTGAATCATGATCTGGCTCTTTTCCAGGTACTTCAAAATCTTGGCCACGTGATTTTCGCGGTTCGCAGGATCGTAACAATGGGTCCAGAAGGGCGCGATGTTCGTGGGGTAAAAGTAGTCACGTTTCACCTCGTTAACGAAGTCGTAGTCGAGCCATGCGCCGACTTCATCGTGCCACAAAACAGCCGTCACAGCCTTTTGCCACTGTTCAGCGATACTCGCGTATTCTGCGGCTTTCGTCGCGTTACCAACTTGTGTATAGAACTCGGATAGCAAAACTGCGTTGCCGTATAATATCGAGTTCAAACACACGGGAATAATGTGGGACGTTTTTATACTTGTTAGATTGCCTGCAAGAATGAAATATAATGATTGTACAATGAACGAATCGATGAACTGATTGGTACGTAATGTATGAGGGGACAAACAATTCCCTACTGACCTTTATTGGTATAACTTTCGGAGATGAACCAACGGCTGGAGAAATCCCAGCCGGACTCAGCTCCGGCTTTCAATTCTCTGTAGAACAGATTTTTCTCCGCATCCGTACGAAAATATTGAGCAGATTCGTAATCCTCTCTGAGTAAATGAAAAAAAAACACGATTAAGGACAGACTCTATTGCCCACGCGGAATCGTTCAAAGCAGGGTACGCTCAACTGCAGATGGTTGATACTGAAAAACAATCTAAAACTCTGCATTCAGAAAACACAATTTTAACTTGTCGCTAGAAATGTCCAAAACGCGCGACGCGAGCTGTCGTACCAATAATAGATGGGATTTTGAATGATTTCCCACATTTCAGAGTTATCTGTAATAGTTATAACTACCGACTGCAGCAGTTTACCTGTAGGATTCGGGCCGCGGGCCGGAGGAAATCTCGTAATATCGAGCCATAGTGTAGGATACCCCATCCTTTTCAAATGTCACGGTATGATTGTTCATCCAGAACTGAAACTCCTTCTCCAAAAGCCAGACGTTTTCCGTAAGCCAATCGAGGTCATTGGTAACGTCCAGGTAAGCCTTGACCATCGGTATCAACATCGGTGGCTGTGATCTCATCTTGTAGTAAACTCTTCCGCCGTTCGGTATAAAGCCTATTCTTTCCACTACGCTGACGAAATTCGATAGCATTCCCCTGACGGTAGTGTGCATTTCGGAACGAAGCAGGCCCCTGACGATCCAGTACGAGTCCCAGTAATAAAATTCTCGGAATCTTCCACCGGGCACAATTACCGGGTTCGGAACGTATATTATCGAGTAAAGATCTTCGTTCTCTTTCACCTCGTCCTTCATCTTTCGCCCCAAAAGTTTCCATATCTCGTTCAAACTGGAGGCAAACTTGTTCAAATTAGGGTCCAGAATGTTGTCGAGGAACTTCGGATGCTCCGTCCAGTCTGACGGATCCCAATCTTCGAACTCCGAACCCGCAGCCTCGAACGTGTTGTTGACGAACACCTCGATCTCCGTCTTCGTCGGCGCGTGTCCGGTGCTGTTCATGAATTCCTCAAACAACAGCAGTGTCTTGTTTTGAGGATTCCTCATCTTCATGTCGACGAAGGTCTTCGAATCGGTGTAGATAGAATTCGTTTGCACGGTGTGCAAGATGTCGCCATAACAATAGATCGGACTGAAATAATTGGGTTATTATCTTTATAAGGAAATATGTATTATGCTTATGTACAAAGGTATGAAAAAGCACAGGTCCTTTTCAATAGAACAAACATACTTGCACGTATAAAAGCGTCTAGTCTTTGGGCAGAAATATTTATACTGGATTTTAGGGTGGCACAATAGATTCAAATTCGTTATTTTTCAACTTCTGAATAACGAATTGACAAATTCTTGCGAAAATTTGTGAGATTTTGTAAAGTGATTGACGCTTTCGAGAAGTAAGAAAAGATTTGACTGTATCGACAGACACGTTGCCCGGTGTTGGCAGGGCAACAGTGCGAAGAGGGTTCGTTCGATGCAGACAGGAAATGACCGAATATAGCTGACACAAGCTCATTTCGCTAGGCGCGAGCCCTCGTTGAAGAGAAATGACCGTTGCTATAGACACTTAAACGTCAAATGGAACGCGTTTATAAATAGAACGATTCGAAGGTGGGGTATGTAGTGTTGCGAGCATAGAGTTTGTTTTTCAACGTCTTAATGCCAGCTAACGAGACTGGTGCAGCATTCGAAAATGAACGAAGGAACGAACCAACGAACAAGCCCAAGAGCGCGACACTGACACACATACCTTCGATTGTTAAAGCACCGTCGAATGTTTTTCGAGGAATTTGAATCGACGGTTAACGAGCGTTCCATTGTCTGCGCGAATTCCCGCGCTGCTGCATGGGAGCGAGTTTACTTCGCACGTTGACTCGTTTATATTGCGAGGATGGAAGTTGAAACAAATGAAAACGGAAAGGCAGGTACCGATACAACCGATAGTGCCGGTAACGTGCGATGGTGCTGACATTGAAAACGATCAAGTCTTTCGCATAACCCTTACGATAAATTACGGTGTCACGTGACGCCACTTACCTGTCACATGGAGGCGGGCGGCTTGATTCCTCGATGTCGTCGTCGCGATTGGCCTTCTTAGCGTCAATCAACGCCGCTGCGGCAAGCAGCGTGCTAACTATCAGCAGCCGAACATTAGTCGAATGTGTAGTTGTCGGCACCATCATACTCCGCTTCAACTTCAGGGCTTCGTTAGTTCAGGGCACTGAGGCGATTTCCTATTGGCCAAGACCTTGGCGACGACTTAAGGCTCTCCTTCTTGTTACAAACGTGCGCCGGAGTCTCGCAGGCGACCTTTTCAGTGATCCTGTTACACCTTTTCTCCAACTCGCTAATCCTAAATGATTCCTGCCTCAGCTCCAAAAGCAAGACATCATTGTTCCTACCATCATAAAAGCAAAAAAAAACCACCTAAAACAGACTCACAATTGTTCGGACACAGCTCGGCAATTCGACGGTCGAATTCACACAATACCGTTGAGAAGTGACTCGACCGATTGGGTCAACCAGGTTCCGATCCTGTTGGGATCATGTTTTGGTACCCATAACTTTCCCTGAATCTTTCGGCGTCTCGCGCTCGGTCAACGGTCCAACAGTGGCGGCTAGTTGCTTTCGATTCGTTGTTCGAGCCACGAGAGTATATCGCGAAGCCGTGCGAAAATGTTTGAAAGTAAAGTTTCAGCATTCATATTAACAGAGACATCGGTCGAAAGTGCAACAACTGTGAAATTTCATTGGCGGAATAACGTCTGACCGTGAGAGATAGCGTGTTCTCTAAACGGGTGTGTGGCGGATCTATTCGCGTCGTTTTAAACGAGTAGCACAAGTCACAAGACACGAGAGACGACGCGTTTTGACGCAACATCACCCTACTTAAAAATAGTCTTCACTATTTTACCGTGCACGTGCCAAGTCACCCTTAAACTCATAAGTTACTTGGTAATCATAACGATCTTTCCATTTTGCCACAAAAATTAAATAGCCAAGGCAGGTGCGAGCGGACAAACCGTTGTTGTGCCGAACGAACGTCTCGACTGGAGGAATGACAAACCGTTTATAACAGTCGCGTGTTCGTTCGAGAACGACTTTGGCCAGCGAAAATAGGATCATTTCTTTCTCCGTCGATGCTGGACCCCGCCGATCTCGATCCGACCAAGTGTCCTTGGCAAATTAATACCGCGCACCGAATTCGCTAACCGCGCATTCCCTTTCGCACTTACGATGACATTGAACAATCGCTCAATATTCGAAAACGGAATTCCAAGTATCAACAATCGTCATATCAGTTCTGACATACCTATCGCAGATTACAGAGTTGTTCAAACACTACGCGCTATGGATTCGCCTTCCGAAATCCGTTCGTCAGGTTTTAACGACTCCAATAAACACCCGACTATCGCGTTTTGCAAACGAGCAGATAACGACTTTGCGCCGTTTCACCGTGCATATATGTGTATTGTAAAATTTTTATCGGGGGGATTTATAACACGTAGACGTGACGAAAGACAAAGGTCGCGGAATGCAACGAAACTGATTCCACGAAGAAACGTGATGTGGATAAGTGATTGATGACGATGATGATGTAAACAAATGGCGAAAAAAAATCTACCATACCTGATACCGTCCAGTGGTGTTCAGAAACTTATTGCACTCCTCCCTCGCTTTAACAAAACTATCGTACTTAATCGACGATAAGATATTCAGTTACAGGTACACACAGAGCAGCTTTGATGCCTGATTGACATGTACCTTGGTTCACGGTATGAAAAGTGCGGCGAATATTCGATCGTGATCGATTTTCCAGAGGTCGGAATAAAAGAAAAGCAATTCCGAATTTTAAAAAAATCGGGGAAATTATTAAAAGAATGCTTTATGATCGAAGAACCGCGGAGGACAAAGTGAATGGCTCTCCTGCCTCGAGTGTTGCAGTCTGTCTCGCGTCGGTAGGAATATACGACTGGTTCTCTACCGCCAGAGAGAACTGCTTTTTAAAATAACCTCACGGTTACATCAGCAGTCGAGCCCCCTGAACGCTACTCCATCATTGGCCAAGCCTCTAATACGAAACTCTCCGATTGGTTGCGGTTTAATCGCGTTTCTAACAGCACTTCTCGGCAATGTCGGTGTCTCCTTCTTCTTGGTATAGTACATACCTACAAATGCGTAACAGGAATGTGCGCGGTTTTTTGTCTTGCGGTTTTTTTTTTAATTCTTTTTTTTCCTACACCTTCTTCCTTAGCGATAGATATAGCTGTAATACTTAGCCACTCGGTTTCGCCACAATTTGCCAGTTCATCGTGAGATCGTTATTACAGTACATTACGCAAGGATAATCATTATACCCATCGCTTACAGGTTCGATATATTCGCGAAAATGTTCTGTGAAAATGAAAAGACAAACGAAAAGAATGCCGCCTTGAAATTTTCGACTTTCGGTAAATATGGCGGAGAATAACAGCTGCTCAAACAGCTAGTCTGTTACAATATATACTCTCGATTTCCCTAATTTAAGACGAGGTTTGAGTTAGCAACGTTAACGTATCGAAACGTTGAAACAAAAGATTACCACCTCGCGCCTTTAGAATAACTGAAGAAGTTGAACTTACAAAGTCTGAATTAGTTGATGCCGTATTAACGGTTAGGTAAACTTCAAGTGTGCCCAAAGTTGCAAAGTAACGACTTTTTCTAAATATCCATCATTACAATAAAGTTACAAACTTCAGCCTGATAATATAAGCCCCTTCGGAGAAGCCGACGTCGTCGCCTCGAGAGGAATCTTCTGATTCGCTGTATTGAACAGAGGGTCAATCACTTTAACCTCATGTAGTACAACGTAACGAAACAATTATGCCTTTTTATACATGTATAATATTATACGATCCAAACAGATAATGTCGGTGTATTGTATCAATTGTTGAATTTTCTTTCGCATGGCTCTGACGCGTGCGCGATGCCTGTTTAAGAACATAATGTTCGGCTGAACAGCACATATGTAGAGAAACGCTAACAAACAAAAGCGCATATTACTGTTAAATACGTAACGCACGCACATTTTTATTGCTCTTTCTTATTAATTATTATATATACGTACCACATCAGGCAGCAATTCGTATAAACACGTGCGGCGAAACGAGCGGTTTTTAACGTCGATCAATGCTGATTGTGATCCGTTGATCGTGAGTGGAATGTTACTGATATTCGCTTAAGCTTTTGCCGCTCCTACCAATAGACTGACAAGTCTCTCTCTCTCTCTCTCTCTCTCTCTCTCTTTCTCTATGTGTTTGCATATCATGTATAACGTGACAATGAAAACGTTACGTCAAACTTCTATAATTGACCAATAATATGCAATATACCGTATAGGTGCGTAAGAGTTTATCAGTATCTGGACGATGTCGACGATAATGCGTGCAGTGTCTGATAAATTTATTTATGTACATTAAATCGCTTCTTTTGTATGTGAGGGGGATATAGTAGGGAGAAAAAAAAAAAAAAAAAACACTAATCATCGGGGTGAAGAAGAATATACTGAAACACGTGTTTTTAAATTGCGAATTAAACGAATGTTTCGCAAGTACAATGTGAAATATATATCCCATGCATGCATCGAGTGAACGCTTGCGCGATTTCACTTTTTTGATCGTCGTTGTTTATGATACGGGATTTTATTCACGGATTATTACTGCAGTTTTTTTCGTATAAATAACTATCGATTTAAAATAATAAAATGACTTCACGCCGTTTATTTTCATGTAAATTCGACGATGTATATACAGTACAAGCAATTATTTTATACACCTCTTGGAAAAACATAAATTACGTGCACAGCATATTATCGTATTACTCACATATTATACTTAATGTAATATTATCCGCAACGCGGGAAAAAGAACCCGTTGGAAGATAACAGAAGGAAGTTATTTTTTTTTTTTTATCGTTTTAATTACAACATTTCTGTACCATTTTATAGCGGAAAGATATTTTCCAGCGTAAAAACAGCTCTTGAGTCTTGCGAATAAGCGGGTATGACATGATATTCTCTAATACAACATATCACATGACATAACTCTTATATGTATATATGATATGTAACACTTATCATCCTACCCTAGTGTTATCCATATCGAATAAAAAGCCCATGCACAGTATAATATATATTGTTTATAAGTGTAGCTCGATAAGTTTTTACCATAACGATAACTGCAAATCTCATTAACCGAATTGTACCGGCCGATTAAAAGGTGATAAATATTCAGTTTTTTCTATCTTGATTATAATCAAATGAATAAGTCCGCAGTGAAAGAAAAAAATAACATATTGAAGACTCACGAGAATCTCTTTTCGTGTAAAGATTTTTAAATCCGTTGGCCGTTGATAAACAAGCAGATCTTATATTATAGGTAGAAATCAAGATTTTCTATACCGACTGTGCAATCCTGCGATTTAGTTAGAATTGCATATGATAAAGAAAAATTAGGGTCTTTTTTCTATAGTAAATTATCTACAGGGCGAATATTAATGTTTGCGTCAGTTGATCCGCGTCGCGAATACATCGTAACATTAATAATAGTATTTTTACGGCCACCACCCTGCTTACCGTGGAGACTCCTATTTTTTCGAAGTCATTTTCAACCTTGTAAAACAAATTTAAAAAAAAAATAAACAAATAAATAAATAAACGTTTAAAAATTTATTTCCTGTTCTTCACGAGTACTTTGATTTCACATAAAAAAACATCAGATTCATTAGCGTATTTTAACCATCGAACATCAGCTATTTTTCGAATTGTTACACCAGGATAATCCCCTAATTAACCTTAGGGAAGTTTTTTTTTTTTTTTTTTTTTTATTATTATTTTTCGACGGGATAAAATATCTTTATTGATCCAGCTCCGGGATTTGGCCACGTGACCGGCTGACGGAACCATCGCTCTTTGGACTTCTGACTGTACCCACTCGGTTTTCAAATTAAAATCAGTATCGCTCTTAACAAGATACGTGGAATGCCGCTTGAATAGATTTATCCCGTCAGACCCACGTCAATTTCACGATTACAACCAAAATGTGTCAGTTTTGCTGCTGATCCAATCTCCATGCTCCAATATTCATCGAGTCGTGGAACCAATTCAATACCCCCAAAAGTTACAACGAAAATGTATAGTGTCATTTTTTTTATCATATATATATATTTGCGAAATATGAAATAAATTTTCAGATTACAAGGAATCTTTTCATATACTCATTAGCACGATGTCTCCGACGATTCGTTCATCACTGTAAGTCCCAGTGCATAAATATCAGATTTTTTATTCGTTAAAAGCTGCCGCTGTGTTCAAGGTGACCTTCAACCATACCAGCATCCGTTATCCCAAGAATTTCTTTTTACCAATCCTTCGTTCTATATCTTTCTGACACGCTAACGTAATTATAGGCTTGATGTTTTTTCGCGACAAGCCACCTTCTCTGTCTGATTATCAATTATTGGCTCATCATGCAATTTTTTTTTTTTTTTGTCATTTTCGAACAAATGAACTGAACTTTACACAGAAGGCATATTGCTTTTGACATCTATTTTTCGCGTTCCCCAAACAGGTTTTCGAAATCTAAAAATCGTGTCTCTTTCGCTCTAGCGAGAATCCAGACAACCAGTGGCGCCACCTGGCGGGAAAAATCAAACGAGCAGTATTAAAAGAAGATAAATAAACGTTCTTAATAAAAAAATATACCATTACTTTTGGAGGTGCGCGTTATTATAATAACAAATAAAACCTGCATTCATATCTTGCAATTTTTTTCACGACATACTGCCTTTAGTTTGAATCCAAAATATTATCAGTATACACACGTTGCATTTTGAATAATTTTTCGTCACTTATATACTAATTGTAAGTTCAATGCATCGTATGTACAAAATCCTGAAACTTCACCCGGAAAACTAGTTTACATACAGATAGGTAATTACAACGAGTATGAGAAAAATTAACAATACGAGTGCGGCATTAGCGCAAAAGTTGATATCGTAAACTAACGCTGTCGTCTTGTTAAACTTTTAGACTGCAACGTAAATACCTATTTGAAAATCGTAAAACCCCGGCTTAATCACCCGGGTGTTATTACTGGAGGGATATGGAGTAGATAATTCAACACTGTCCTTGAAACCTGCAAGCGACCGTAAAAATGCATATTATAGATACGTGTGCAGTGGCAATGCCGATTCGCGCACACATACGACATGCAGGAAGTCTTCGAAGTGCACGCGGGTATTGTACATAGAATTTTATGGGCGCCTATGCGTGTACATTTGTAGATGTATTTTTATTATTATTCAAACAAGTTAACACCTGCAATGGCCTATAAAATTAGAATGCAATTGTCTTTAGACGACCTACTAAAATGTGCGCGCTCGTCTTCTTCCGTTCTCCGCATGTACGAGTATAGCCTATTTGTCGAGCTAATACCATATACTTGGCCGTGAAATGGTTTTGTTGCGTTGAATGTTGCGAGTAAAATAAATGATAGTAATAAAAAATACATTTCGCACAAAAGGCCCGCAAAGTGTCGAGTAAAAAAATTGTTTTATATGAAAATCAAACTTGGCTTTTTGTATCACTATTATTATATATATAATGTAAACGTTCAATTTGTACGTACATACGTGGTAATAAAGCCCGAACCAGCAATTATGTATTGAATGTACAATTCAACGGTATTTTCAGAATGAAGTTGAAATGGATTTGAATTCGGAAAAAATATTATCGTCGGGAGTTTGTGTAATAAGCAGACTTGGAAATATTTTGAAAATATGATTTGAAGTGCAAGAATCCTTATACCGAGAGGTTCTCGTGAAAGGACCTGCTCGACGATTGCAACTCGCCTAGTTTATACGCGTAACTGCCAACTTCGTAACAATGTTACTAGCATGATAAACAGCGTGACCAATGCGTAGTGAATCAAGTCTGCATCGCGAGCCGACCCTTCTTAGGGTGCGTTCCGATATCAAGTCCCAGTGCTGTCAAGAATTGCTTTTATCTCTTTTAAGCTGCCAAGTTGGCGAGTAGCTCTGCCTCTGTCCTAGGGAGTTTTTAGCGTTGCTAGTCATGGTGTGAGTATGTATGGTGTGCGTAGAACTCCACGACACGGCCCTTTTTCTGAGGTCAAAGCTCTTAAGTAAGTTTTGTACCAACTTTCTAAGAAATCCCTATATTGTTAGGGAATTATTTTTATTACATTAGTACACAACCACGGCTTTTAAAAAACACTCTCGTCTTTTCCCCCGGCAGATTCAACGTCACAACAATTAATCACCACCGATCTAGGGTATTTTGACGCCGTTGGTACCGAACTTACTTAAGTCCAGTTCAGCGCGAGAGAAACTTTGTTAAAGAAAGAAGCTGCACTCCCAAACATATCATGTATAATCGCACCACGTTGCCAGATAATTTCAGAATGTACAATTAATAGGCATTAAGAGGTTATGTTTGGCTGCCAATAGAGTTCAGTGACTGCCACTTGTCAACCGGTCGATTTTCTAGGGAATTTGTTCTTGTCAGCAAACGTTTGCTTCAGACAATCAAAATTAAGCAAAACAGTAAAAAAATTCAATATTTCCAGGTTTTCCCTGACATTTTCCCCAGTTCTAGTAAGTTACTAAAACCTAAATCGTTCTCAACTCTTATTAACTCTGTATTCGGTTCAAATTCAATTCGAATTGCCAATTTTTTGTTTCTCGGCGTAAAAAAGTAAATTTGTTATCTCAAAAAATCATTTCTTATTCTCATGATGGAAAATTGATTTTTCAATATTTTCCACGCAGAAAATAAAAGTTTCCTGCCAATTCCCGGTTTTCCCCTTTTGAAATTTCCTGATATTTTCAGGTTTTTCAGATTTTTCACGTGTGTGGCGACCCTGCAACTGTATCCCGTAATTATCATCTCTAATATATGGGGACAAGTGTGTTACATGTATGCGTATTAGTTGGTAATAATTCATACAAAAATCCAAGTTTATTCACAGAGACCGCAAATGAGTTGCGTCAGATGAGACACGTGAGTTTTAGCACGCAATTTACTCGCGCGTGTCGCATCGGCTACATTCTGGGTATTCGTGACGCTGTAAAGTGTACACGTATACGTGTAAACTTTCATCCGGCGCGTGTATAACAAACACTCGACTGACGACGGGTGCCGAGGATAAAAGAGGCGGTGTGCCGGACTTCACGTAGGTCGTCGACGTTTGTTACGCAGAGACCGGGAATACATGCATGCTCCAATGGTTTATTTATTGATTTAGCGACAAAAACCAGCTGCAAGAAACTGTTCAAATTTGATAATCGTGGGGGTGAAAATTTATGAGCAGGATCAGAATATCGAAAGTTCGAATGTCGCCAGGATCTGCTTTATGCTATTTAAATGTGTTAAAAATCGAAATATAGAAAATAAAAAATAGAAAAGTCAAAGTGTAGAAAGTGTAAAAACATAATCTTGATAATTCTATTTATATATAGAATTCTGTATATAATAATTCTGTGAGGCATATTTTCACGTTTTTCAAAATTCCATATTAGCGATCATTTTGTTTTCTAGATACTCTACATTTCTACACCCACTCATTCGTCAATTACTACAAACACGAATGAACAACCGAAAGAAACTCTGTTGCGCATTTTCGGGTCGAGTGGTCATAATCTTCAGGTTTGTGTCGAAATTCATACACTTATTTCCATATATAGATTGTACGGCACATAAATTTTTTACAACATTAGGTCAATATATTATGTCACAGTTCTTATCTCATTTATCTCTCTATTTCTATCCTTTTATTTTTACTCAAGGAAAAAATACGTATATCTGTGAAAAGTTGACAGTCCTCGAAAGTTGTAGATTTGTTTCTATCTTTCTTTTTTCTTTCCGTCTATTATTTGTTTGGATTTTTGCCAATCGTGTATAATAATAAAAAATTGCAACAGGAATGAGTCGACCCAGCTGAGGAGAAGGTAAAGAATTTCGTAGAATTGGAGAGACTTTTTTTCATGAAATTGTCAAATAGTATACCCCACCAATTCGTATATATGCGCGATTCTGCCAATTATAGATTAAAGCGATCAGGTGACAAACTTTCAGTTTAACTGCTACTTTGATACGTTATCGGGTCTACTAAGAAATGAACATCTCTCAAATTTCACACCTCTTTTTTATATTTCCGTCAAATTTTTGACTTCGAATTTCAACCATTTGCTGTGGTCGGAAAATAAATATGACACATGGTATTTCTTCGTGAAAGAAAAAGTTTCACATTTCGAAGTGTGAATTCTATTTTCAAACAGTCTTCTAGCAGCAGCCAAAGAAACACGTTTTGTCGTTACAAAAACAGCTTCTTTGAGACTTTTGCAAACAAAAAATAATTCCAACAATTCCATCGAAAAGTTGGGCATTCTTCGTTAGCATCCGACATTTTCAGACTGGAGAAATCATGAGATCCCATTTTTTGAAACGTTTTCTGCTTTTCGATGTAATCGTTCAATATTTGTATTTTTTTTTTTTTTTCTTCCTCGTTATCAAAAATCCCAAAAATTTGTATGCGACAAAGACTGTTTTTTTGGCTGGTACTGAAAATATGTCCAGAAATTGACCTCAAATTTTTAAGGAACAGATTTTTTTACAGAAAAAAAAAGAAAAACACGAGATCGTATTTTTTCAAAAAAATCTAAACAGCAGAAATTTTATGAAGAAGATCGGTTACGCTTAGAGATCTAAAATTTAAGTAACAAAAACCATTATTACTACATGTAGCCTTAAATCTGACCAGACGTTGTAGCTATCCAGAGAACAAATTAGAATCAAAATCGGTTCGGTTATTCTCGAATTATAAGCGAACATACGTCAAAAGGACTTTAGGCCGAGCTTTGAATTTTACATAGATAGGTATTTACGTAAAGCACATGATGATGCATTGCTATCTTCTTTTCGCATACACATATAACGATCGAATTTTTGAAGGACTGTTGCCGTGTTTCTTTATTTTAAAGCGAGAAAAAAACCATCGTACAATAAACCGAACCTTCGAACGTATTCTCAGTTGGTAATAAATTCCAGCCTTGCCCAAGGTCGTAAGTTTGTGACGTACATGTGTAACAAATGTATTTCATTCATACATACCTACATATACAACGACATCCGTGTATATCCTTATAGGTAAAAAGAGACGAAGGTATGTATGTTGTATTCATGTATGTACTACAATGAGTTGGTACACCTGTAATTAGTATCGTCATTATCTTTCAATACTATATGGGTTAATAATCTATCACTTCTTTTTCACAAATGCCATTAGTATTTGTACAACTAATTTAACCTAGACAAAACGTCGTCTACTGCGCGTGTTAGCCTCACTACTCTATTTTAATACATTGTTACCACAACAATTAGCTCTAATGAAAATTTAATCGTGTATATGTATATGTAGGGCGAACTTTTCATCGAAGCTATGGAACAAAGGGATGGAATGTTATCTGTATATTTTGTCGTTATTTTTCTTTTCTTTTTTTTTTATCATCAACTCTTTAATTGTTTCGATTTGTGGATACAAGTATACAATAAATAATAATTTTTACTGGTGTAGATAATGTTAACACTAGTTGAAGAGAAAACGTTTGTAAAAATATAAAATACCCAAAGATATCGCAGAACAATTATTAGATATTATCCAAGGACTGTTCAAATTTCAAGAACTTAATACAGGCGAAATTTATACGGATGTTACGAAAGATAAGTCTAGACATTTGCAGGCATTTGTGACCTCAGGTATGAAAAAAACTAACTAATGAAGCACACATATGGTGAGTACGATAATTAGGTGCGTGTACGTAAATTAATATTTAATTCTCAATCGAGAAATAACATATTGGAATAAAAAATTGCCTACGATTGAGGGTAATTGGGGCAATCAGGTATATTCACATATTGACATCACGATTATTTTTCTTCAAATAATTTCAAGTGCTGTAGGTATACTACATAATTGCAGATTGCGAGACTAAACATCTGGACATAACCTGAATTACGTGTATTATACGTATGCACGAACCTATGATCTGTTTAAATTGGCGCTGGATTTTGAAAACAACGAATTTTATCGTACTGAAGTTAGTAACGTTATCGCAACGATTCGTACCGAAGAAAAACCGTTATTGCGCCATTTTGGAATTGTCTAAAAATTCAGTAAACCGTAATAAAGCAAATCACGCTCACATTTTGAAATCTTAGTTCCTGAAAAATCATTGCAAAATTAAAATAATAGTGATTTTTCCCCTAGTGTTACGTTACGATAACGTTACTAACTTCAACCTCGTCAAACTTTTTCTTTACCCCTCATACTTTTGACCACGATATAAACACGTGCATCTTTTTAACGACTAAAAATCGCCTCTTTGTGGAAAACCCGACACAGCACACGCTCAACATGTCTGTACATTATACATAAATAAATGAATGATGATAACAAAACGATGGTGTAAATCTTCTGCAGTATTTTTCTTTTTTTTTCTTATATATCACGTGACCGCGAGTTCTACTAGTTATGAAAACTCCGATGAATAGAACAAAATTCAGGATTTTGTTAACCCAATAGGTCAAAAACGATACACGGTAATTATCTACTTGGGTAAAATCACGGGGGAAGTTGGTTACCAAAAAATGGATGATGGCAGGTAAAAGTTGATCATTCTTGGTCGCCCAATTTTGTGACACAACCGATATTTATGATGTAATAATTCTTCAAACGGGATAAAAACAATCAGCATAAATAAGAGTACAATTTCGAAATTTTTTTTTTTTCATCAATCAACATAAACTGTAAAATACTACCTATAACTACGATGAAAAATAAGAACAAATTTAGAAAGCTATCGACAAAACAGTAATAAAATATGAGGTCAAAGTTAATAACTTTAGCGTAAGAATGAATGTTTAGGAAAAATAGTTTTTCCGCAACTTTAAGATTGTCTGAAACTGAGTAAGCCGTAATGAGGCAGTAACCAAGGTGGCCATAAATTGTTGGGAAAAAAATTCCATGACATTTTCAGATTTTCCAAGACCTAGAACCTAGTTTTCCCTGCCATTTTCCCAGTTCTAGTAAGTTACTAAAACCTAAAATATTCGGTTCAAATTCAATTCGATGTGAAGAAAAATATAATGTACAAAAAAGTCAGTTTAAGCCAATTTGTTTTCTCGATGATAAAAAGTAAACTTGTTGCCTCAAAAAATCATTTGTAATTCCCATGATAGAAAACTGATATTTCCAGTTTTTTACCAAATTATTTAGAAATTGCAAATCGATGATTTTTCCCTAACGTTTCATCACATTGACTTTACTGACTTCAACCTCGTAATAAAATCGAATTCGAACGATAATATCAAGAGTGCACTGCATTACGTATACGACAATTTATTTTCTGAGCCATTAGATAATTCGTAATCGAAATAGTAATAACAATACCTGACCTACTACGTAACACAGACCTACGTCTATGCACACATATGTTACAGCTGTTATATCACGCGCGAGTCTGATGTCAGAATGTAGCGTTTTAGGTAGGTAGGTAGGTATACCCATACTGTCTGTACATCTACAAGTGTCTATCTATATAATCTATCTATCTATCTATCTATCTATCCATCTATCTATCCATCCATCTGTCTACCTACTTACCTACCTGTCTATGTATCTACCTACCTACCTATCTATCTACCTATCTATCTATCTATCTATCTATCTATCTATCTATCTATCTATCTATCTATGTATCTATCTATCTATCTATCTATCTACCTAGATCACTCTTAAGACAGCTTTAAAATTTTTTGAAATGTTTATGCTTGTCACCAAATCTAAGAAGCAGTGAGAACTTGCACAAGCATATACATATAATTCATTGAACTGCAGCGTACAGATAAGTCCTTATAATAACCATGCTTTTTGTACGGCTCTGTCAAAAAATACCTACCGTCAAACTTCGTTGTCGATGTTACTCATCGTTCGAAATGTTGAACAGCAATGGGTAAATAACTTTAGCGACAATTATCATATTGTATTATAGACATCGGTTCGCCTGACAATGAGTATTGATATCTCTAGTCAACGGTAATTAACGTTGACTATGGTACGTTATACATGTATTGTTATCTTTTGAAAGCGGGATGAACAAATTACAACTATACAGCAACAGGATGTTACGAGGCGGGCCACCGTTCGAACCGATCGTCTAAATGCCAATTCTTGACTGAATATAATTGCCGAATTCCTTGATCATCTATAATAATCACCGTAGACTTGACCTCGATTTTCTTTTTTTATGAATACGTATAATAATTCCAGGAACAGTTGGTTACACAGTCATCGACGTTGTTACTATCGATAAAATTAATGCAATAATGACAAGATCAAATTGTGAGTCGATCATCCATATCGACGATCAGATTATATTCACACTTATAAATCCTAAATGATTACTGATTCCAAGTGTTTTTATATTCATCATCTTTTATGATGTCACTTCAATTATAAACCAGAATTGAATCTTTGGTATCACCTAGGCTTTGATAAACACTTAAATACTCTTGTCAAACTGTGAAGATAGAGATAGAGACACAAGTGCTTGCAGCTTAGCTGATATGCTTAATAGGAAAAATCCGAGTGGAAAAAAAATAAAACAATTGCCGATGAACAACAATAAATTGATGAAGACATGCAGTAGACGACAGAAGTCTACGTTGACGCTTGCTCGAGGGTTACGATTATCTTCTTTATTTATTGGACACGACAACATTTATTAATTTCAAATTTTATCACACAATTCGACATCAATGAATAGATTCACCGTTTATGTTTCGTTGCTAGGGTGACGGAAAATTGTCATAAGTGAGATTTCGATACACCATTGAAAAAATAAATTCGCGGTATTTAATCCTTACAGTAACAGGTCAGGTATTATTTTTCATCAATTCTTACAATGTGCACGTATTATTGCCGAATCTGAACGTAAATGAAATTAGCAATTGAATGAAAATACTGCAGTAAACAGTTTTAATTGCACGTACCTAAATTTTCGTACTCGTGACATCGTCATAATAGAAAAACAATCTGTATTATGTTTGTAGGTGAATAAAGAATACGAATTTTCAAAATTCATAGGCAAGAGGAGAAATTAATGCCGACGTAATAAAACACGCGCGCTAATGTTCATAATCGTGACAACGATCATGACGCGAAAGATCTCGACGTTCGAAATAAATTGGTTGACAATCCGTCTTCATATAAGTTTTGCAAAATAGGTAGATGTGACACATATGAACATGCATATATACATAGTGTAAAACAACCCGCGCGACGAGTCATAGAAGTAATTAATTACACGATTACATAACGAGGAGCAGGAGGACGTAGAAGAGGAGACGAGAAGAGGTTATTGCGCAATACATGTATCCGTTCTTTGTTAATGACAAAGAAAAATAAATTTCCTGGCACAATGCCTTACCACTTTTCATTAGATGCTAGGTTAACATACACGTATATACATTATACATGTAGACAATTGAATATGAAAAATTATTGATGATGACTGTACATGTAAGTTTAAAAGTCAACGACTGCTCTCTTCGTGCATGGGGCACACACATTTTCATTTTACTCGTTCTATTTCAAATGCAAATTACGAAACACCAATTAGAGGCAACGTGCGTATAACTTTTTCATAATTCACCTTCGACTTCGAATAGAGAAAAGAAGGAAAACCTGTATACACGCAGGTGTTTTAATTTCAGATAATATAACAGTGATAATGATCTGAATATCAGGTTTTGGAGAACGTGGCCTTGCGTCATCCATCGAAAATGATTGAATTATTTACCCTAATGTCATGACCATGTCATTCACCCGTAGCATGCGTGCAAAGTACAAACTAAAATTTTGTATTTTATTTATTCGTTAAACAATGTACTGACAATGCGTCTGAGTTAACAGCCGACTGCTGATAAGATTGGGTGTCTGTTACGCTTGGACAGATGAGAAGCGTCAAGCGTTATGTGTGCCAGTATCGCAAGTTCGCCTGGGGGATTTATTATTTCTTCACTTTAACGCGAGACAGATAATCAATTGAAACGTGGTGTACAGCTCGTGTCAAGATTTATACCGACATGTTTGAATACCGAATAAATCTCGACAAAAAAATTACCATTGCCGAGTCAGCTTGGTGAAAAAAATTGCCTTATTGGAAAAAGAAAATATACAATCTCTCTTCAAAAGTTCCATTGATGACCGAAACTCCTCGGCCTTTTAAATTGCATTCCTATAATATACGCGCGGTATAAGTTGTGGTGAAGAAGTTTTTTACTTCCCAGATAAGCACGATCAGCACGTGAACATTCAGCAAAATATAATGCACCGCAAAATTGCCAGCTTTGCTTTCCATGATTAGCGAATAATTATTGAGACGCAACCGCGGCGTGCGCGTGTGTATCTTATAGTGCGTACACCGAAACCGCAAGTCGCAACGCGATGGACACAGTATGATCTGAATATAGATGCGTATGGATGCATGTATGAATATGCATGGCCATAGAAAAAAAGTATCTAGACGTAGCGCCACCGATGCTAAAATTAAAACTCAAAGCAAATAATGCATAAGTAGGTATGTATGTACTCACAAGAAATTCGATGCTGATGAAACGTGCGGAGATCTGCGACAACTTCGTAGTTGATTGTCATCCTTCAGCTGAAGAATTTGAAAAAAAAACAAACGAATAGCTTAATAACGCGTTTATTGTTGTGGTACTTCCGAACGGACAGTGAAAGAAATACTGAGAACGATTTATACTGGCGTAGCGAAATGAGGAAAGGAAAGAGCGACGAAAAAATCAAGGTATCTGAAACGGGGATTTATGATACTAATCAAATGTTATAGATAAGCAACAGGTATTTATAATTCTGACAGAGTCATAACTCACCTGTTCATATTAGGTCTGCAGCTGAAATTAGGCCGTTTATTGCAAATCACCACTGAACTTAACCTCAAAGTAACGCGATAGCAGGACGGTTTGGTACAGAATCAAGGATTTCAGCCGTGATTTATCTCCGCCAGTTATCAGCCCTCTGCGCGAGCGTAATACAGACGCCTTGATGCACAGTATTTACAGACTTAACGATAATAATGCGTGCGCGCAGACGACGACCAGTCATTCACATCCCGTGATTGATACCTACACGCCCGTGACGCGATCAGCGTTCAACAAAGCTTGCGAAAAGTTTGCGAAAACGGCGACCGTCGCGACGGTCGAACGACTACGCGAAGTAGAAATAGGATGGAATTCCCGTGCTCAACCAGTCAGCTTCCGTTCGCGCGCCGACTGCAGCGATGAAGGAAAAAACTGACCAGGAAGGCTATCGGGGCGAATGCGTTATGTATGCGTTTAATTTTCGCACTTTATAGTCTGCAATTATGCCGCAGAGGTGCGCACCGACAAAAGCTGCGACAATTCAAATCGGTTTCTACTCGTCACCCGTCGTTCTTTGCGCTTTTCCGGTACCCTGAACCAAGGACGTTCGAGCAACAGCTTCCTTTGAAAATCTTTCTTTGTGCCGATGAACCGGAAGTTGGTCGGAAGAGCAGATGTGACGGTTAAACCGCCGATGCACTGATTTGACTTTCGAATGATTCAAGTAATCCGAAATAAGTCGGATCCTCGAAGCCTGTATTTGTCTTCCTTGAACATAGTTCGATGATTGCGAACGGAAAATTAGCATTGGTTTTTTAGCTGAATGAAGCGCAATGATCGAACGCAATATACACGTTCGTGAAGTAAGCTGATTACCGAAAAATCTGCATTCCAGCGAAGCAAGCGTTTCTGAGTCCCGAAAAATTAGAAAAACTCTGATATCACTTTATTAGGCACAAGATTTTCCTCGTGACTTCGATTCACAGGTATATTTCGTCGATTTGAGAAAATTTTACGCATTTTTGGCTGCTTTGATACATATGTACACAATTGTGGAATATTGATAATTTCTGATCTTGTAGAAGCACACGACCACACGATACTTGAAGGGAATTTCCTGGTTTTTGACGTCACGATGTAGCATTCACGCAAATCTGTATTTCAAATTTTTAAGTTGATGCGATTGTTTTTATTACCACAGTATTGCGATAACTGTCGACGCGAAAATGAAGAGTAATAGGTTTGGAAATTTAAGATCAACCTTTTATTAAAGAAAATTGGTAGCGGAATGTGTGATGTATTATGATTTTTTTATTCCAATTTTTGTTAATAAAAGTTATTAGATGAGAAACCAGTCTTAATATAGTGTTTTATTTTATCAAAGACAGTCGATTTAAAATATAATTAAAAAATTTTCACTCTTATAAGATAGTGCGTGTAGAGATAAATGCGCGATATTTTGACGACAATTCGGATTACAAATTTTTTCTGTTCAATTCTTTAAATATATATATATGTATAAGTCTAGCCGAATATCTTTCATGAAAAGATATACAAATTGTTCATATATTTACACATAAATATGTAACGCATACATATTATTTTTACAAATACACGGGGACACGATTGCAGTTCAAATTATTTCAGATTCAAATATTATCACCTGGTTTAAAATTCAGTGCATCATTTTATGAAGTTTCAAAATCTTCCCTAACCGTTGCTTCGCAGTTTTCATACCCTTCTTCGGTTTTCGTTCTGCAATAAAACGGATTTATTTTAAATCTTGGGTATTATCATTATCTATAAGAGTTATTAAAGAACCGCGTTCTTCGCATTAAATCGGTATATGTATCCACCAATAAACTCACCAGCAGGAATTGGGGCCGCCAATTTTGCTTTCACGTCTTTTAACCGATTCGGACTCGTCAGTATCGAACCGTAGCTATCTGTCGTCGTAACCACCTCTTCCATCGGCGCGGGAACGACAATTGGCGCAGGTATAACCGGCAGTAAGACTTCTTTTTGTTTTCTCTTGTTATAAGTACGTTTAGCCACAGGCTGTAAAAAAGAAAGAAAAATAAGATAGAGATACTTTCGAAATGATTAGAAAGTCGTAGACCGAAAATTATATCCTTCTCGATGTATGAGCGGAACTTTTTACTCCGATACGTAAAGTGATTAAACCTCGCTCACATGTTGCTTGGCTCGTTTCGCGGCCGCAGCTTCCAGCCCCTTTTCGACCGAGGTTTTCTTGACGCCTTCGCGAGCCGGACGGTTCGTTTTTGGCAAGAGTGGGCCGACTCTCGCCTTGGGATTCCAGGCTTCATCTACGCGGCGTTTCCCCCGGGGTTTGAATATGAATTCCTCGTCGTCCGAGGCATCGAGAGTTGGATAAACTGCGGCAATGAATGGAGATGAACATCGTGGATCGTCAAAAAATAAAATTCGGATATTCGTTTAGCTACTCGAGCTTGTGATAATTAATTACGCTTACTAAAATCCTCGTCCTGGTGAACTTTGTCAATATTTTCAATCAACTGATCGTCCTCGTCTTCCTGTTCGGACTTGGTTGATTTTTCGGGGCTTCCAGACGTCGTTGAGTAGCATTGCTCGCTAAACGACAGCATGCCGGCAATGGCCTCACGCGTTGACGGTGATGCCCTGCCAGAACTAGCCGTTTTCAATTTACACATACTACGACATCAAGAAATAAAAAACACTACTACGGCATAACTAACAGCGATCTAAAAATCGTTCTAAATTTAAACTACAATTATATATCCTATAACAGCCTACGCGGTTGAATATTTCACGCGTCAAAAGACGCGTTAAACCATAACGTATAGCAACGAACAATTAAAAATACAGGTGACACGCGGTTGCATGCACACGTTACTCCTTCTTACCCGGTTGGCGGCGGTGTTGGTTGACCGTATTGCGAGACACTAGTCGGTGCCCTTGAAACAAAAAGTGAGGTAAAAATTATATTTCTACACCCGATCAACAGTATTTATTATCCTTACGCGGTGTCGACCCGTTGCGCGGCATTTCCCAGCGTGTAAGCTGAGGCTTTGAGGAGTTCCTCTATACCGTTTTTGGGAGGATCGGTAAGGACGTCAACGTCGCCGTCAAAATCCCGTTTCAATTTTTTAACGGCCGACATACTTTTCGACGCTTTCGGATTTTGGTGCTTTTTCCGTTTCGGCGCTTCATCGATTGTAAAGCCACTGTAGCTGCTCTCGTTACTGCCGTCGTGAAAATCATAAACAGAACTCTGTTTCCACGTCAATTCTTTAGGAGTTTCGATCAAGTGATCGGTAGTGAAATTTCCGAAATTGTTTATCGCTTCGTTGGTGCTTCTTATCACCTCCTTGTCCCCGAGCTTAAACTTAATCACCTTCAAACTTTGTTTCCCTAATTTAATCAACGGTTTCGGTTTTTCGTTATTGAGATGGGTTTTTTCCTCCGACGGTACGTTTGAACTATTGTAAGGATACATAGATGGTTTGGGAAGTGTCAGTTTTAGCGGGGGTCTATTACTAGGCGAAATGTCGTCTACTTCGGTTTTCGAATCTGATTTTAACGTCTCTTTCGCGTTCACTTTTACCGGCTTTCCAGATATTTGATCGGCAACGTCATAATCAACGAAATCTTTGTTCGACGGCTTTTTTCTTTTCCGTTTACTCTCGCGCTCCGGTTTCGGAGGGTTTAAGGATATTAAGTAACGTTCCGCGTGCCTTATATCCTTGCTAAAGTCCTTCAATAATTTCTGACTGTTTATCGTGTGCGGTATTTGACCGCGACTCGTCATGTTGTACTGAAAAGCAAAGAGCCCTTTGTTTAATGTGCCCCAAGCACTTGTCCGGAAATCAGCAAAGACAAAGAGGATAAAATTATTCATCACAATATAATGTTTTCCGATTTTATTCTTACGTCTTTGTCGGTGTTCCACTGTTTCAATATACTTAGCAATGCCTTAACACCCTGCATCAAATACGGTGGGCATTTTTTCTCCTCATTATTCAGTTCCTTCAACTCATTGAGCAGTCGTTTGGCGGCAAACCAATTGATAGTTTCGAAACCAGGGTACTGGAATTTTGCGGGAGTTTTCATTTTCTTTTCAAGTTCATAGATCCTGAAATGGATAATATACCACTATAAATTTATACCTTCCATCTATAATACTATCCTTTTTGTATACTCACTGAATTTGCATAGGTATATTGAAACTGTGCAAAAAATTTCCCCCAAAGACCAGAGAATCAACAGGGGTCAAAACCGCGTGGATCCAACCAGTTGGTATCATCATTGTCTGTCCTTGTTTAATGATGCATTTGTAGCAAGCATCTGCCTGGTCTCCAAAGAATGTTTCACTCTGGCTAGAACTACACATCCAATGCTGATAAAGTTGAATGTTTGCTGGTGAAGGTCTGACAAGGTAGAATATTTTTTCGCCCCTGAGAACATGATACCAAACAGAAGTGCCACCAAAGTCAATGTGGAAATCTGTGAAACTGTCCTTCACACCCATCAGGCAATATTTTTGCACTTCCGGTCTTTTCAGTTCACTGTCTTCAGGCCAGTCTCGAGGCCACACGGAATTTACCCAATCCAATTTCCGTGCTATGTAAGGGGCCTCGACCATAGGAGACAATCTATAAGAATTTTGTCATTTTATAGCACAGATGCTCAAATGTCATTACACTGAAAATCAAAAATTCCTGAGGCATGTGTGTTAAAATAAATCAAAGAATTTACCCCGTGTTCGTAAATTCTAGACTGATAACATTCAGGACTCTCGTACGGCATGGGTCGTTATAATACTCAACAAAATCGCGAAGCTTCATCCGCACGTTGCTCTGTTTGGTGACATCGATCACATCCATCTCTCTATCTCCACCTAAGCAATACGAAAAGTTATTGGCAATCCGAAAATCTTGAATATATTTTGAACCCCTACCAATGTAACTTTCTACATCATAGACACTGAAGTTTGCAGGTGGAACAGTCATGTCGAGGCCATCTTTGCCGTCAATGATAACAGGTGTTTCAAATCCATGTGTTTGTAAATATTGTAGTGTCAATTGCTGACCCCTGACATGTTTGATAATGTCATCAGACTTTGAAAAATGCCGTGATTTCAGCTCTCTGATAAAAACAGGTGTCCCAGTCTGGACTGCCTTTGAACTTGCTTCCGACTCGGCATAATCATGCCGGTGCCAATTCATTCTGGTTTTCACTGCAAGTGATGAACAAAAAAACTTAAATCCAAGAAGAATAAAACTGACTATCAAGATTATCATTTTTTCATATCTTTTCTCTCGCTTCCTTGAAACTCAGTCCGTCTTGGCTATACTCACTCAGGGATGGGCCGTTTGTTTCCACACACAATGGGCAGTGGTACTTATCAAGATCTGTTGACGAATATTCCTTTACCGATACGCATCTGTTTGAATGAAATAATGTTATAACAATTGTTAAACAGCTTATAAGGATGATTGGAAGAAAGATTAGAGTAAATATGATAAATATGATGTTTGCTTAAAAAAAAAGCCTGAAAATATCAAAAGAGTTTGACCTAACCTAAGTTATGGTTAACAATTTATATTTTATGGGTTCCTTTGACTTGATAAAAACTGTGTGGACAATCTTAGGTCAACAACAGTTCTTGATTTTTCGAGTACGCATAATATTTTTAATAGTTTATTTCCGAACGATAAAATCAATTGAAAAATTTAGATGCTTTTAGGTTATGTCAACAAAAATAGAGTGTAAATATCAAGCTGTCGAAGTTTAGGCCAACTATTTCCACGCTTCTCTGTATCAAATTATTGCCGTAGTATCATCATAGTTGTAAAACCGTTTCACAAGTACTCACAAAATATTTTGACAGGTTGAGGATATTCGATTATCGAATATGACAACATTGACATGAGAGGTTCGTGACGCGGAGCAGCCAATAGACGCGCTTTTTATAAACCAAGGAGCTTGAGGAGCTTCGTTATGCTAGGATTTAGGTGACTCACCCTCCGTGGTACCATTCCTTACAAACATCGCATTGTATCATAAACTGTTCGGGAGTGTAAGATTGACCGCAGAAACAATACGTTCCTGGCTGCGAGCGGGCAGCTCCGAGCTCCATTTTAACAATTACTAATATTGGGCGTTGTTATTCCGAAGCAGATTCCCGTTACTGAAGGTATTGACCCCTCGAAGCTGCGGCTATCCGCTACGGTTCCATTTTCTTAGCTGACTGAAAATTCCGAGGAATTCTTTTAATTCAATATTTCTAGAAAAATCGAACCTTCGGCTCACTGACTTGTAAAACGAACGCCTCCTTACCAGCCGCGGCATCACGTCATTCATGATCCGTGCACTGATCATCGATGGAGCGTGAAGTCATTCGTGTCAGGTGTCATACTGTTTTGTCGACCGACCAATTTCAAAACATTCTCTTCTCAACATTGTTCCTTCGCTACACTACTGTTTTTGTTCTTGGTATTTGAATTCCTAATTGCAGCATTCATCTTTCACAGAGGGAGCGTCACGAATAACGATATGTCGAAGTAAAAAACATTAGTATATATCGAGCATGGCAGCCCAATAGACGTATGGAAAGACATAAAATCAATGTTTTCAGTATGATATCTACTTTTGAAAATTGCACAAAACCACTTCTACCCCTACTGAATACAGATGGATAATCTTCGTAGTTAGATTCGTATATTAATATATAAACTTTGCAAGTCAGTAAGAGTACTTGGATGGTGGGAAATCTGAAAAATTAAATTACAGAATCGAGCCCCTAGTCGTTGTAAAGTGATTCGAAACACAATTCACTTTGCATCTAGTGACAAATATTCGAAATGTGCTGGAGTTGGCTGCACTGAATGTTCACAACCGATTCCAGCGACATTCAATCAACGACGGAGTTCACGTCAAGTACTACTATCAATATTACATACATCCCGTATGTGTGTCATCTCATATATATGTAATATTGCAATGGCAAATTGACAGTCAACCGCACGGTCTTGAATACATAGGTATACACAGTAGGGATCAGTGCATACAGGTCTGGGAACTCACTTAAAATTTCACTGGTGGGGTGTCCTCTTATTGAAGCACGGGCCGTTTTGCCTAGTGACCACGAGTGTCGCTGCTATCGAGGGATTCAGGCTATGTGAGAGAGACGGAAACAGATTTCAAAACCGCGGACGGTCAACAACCTGTTTCCATCTCTTTCGCACAGCCTGCATCCCTCGATAGCAACGACACTCGTGGTCACTAGGCGGAACAACCAGTGCTTCAATAAGAGGACATGCCCCCATCGCCAGAGTTCCCAGACCTGTATGTAAAATCGTGGTCAACCGGCGTTCGGATAACTTTGTGACAAACACGTTCATACGGCTAATCGTAAACGTAGATACAAATCCCACACGTCAGGATGTCGACCAACGTAACGTCGATTTTTAACTCGTTCCAAGATTACCTCAACACGGAACAGGCACTCCGTGAGGTACGTGTTTATAGACAATAATAATACGTGGCGTAACAATATAATTAATTCAACGAATACAGTAAACAATTCGACACAAAATGACAACAATGTCAATTAACCTTTACACGGTTTTCTTGATTCATTCAGGAAATCCGAACTATCGTCAAAGAGATTGAACAAAGTGCAAGAGAAATCCTGATGGTACTTCAAAATATTCACAATGAGAATGTGTCCGAGGAAAATACTAGTATGATTGTAAATTTTGTAATTCTATTACCATCTTATTTTTTGTTTGCTAGATTTACTTATTGTTTACTGTATATCGATTTATTTATTGTTTGCTTACTCAGTAGTGTCGGAACACTGTACTAAGGCAAGGTGTCTATTTGAGGATGTACGAAAGGGTTATGCCAAACTAGCCGCTGTTGTTCCTGAGAATCAATACTACCGATTTCATGAACATTGGCGTTTTGTCACGCAACGTTTATGCTTCCTGGCTTCTCTCACTATATATCTAGAAGTCAAAATTCTTGTGCACAAAGACACGGTTGCAGAACTATTGGGAGGTACGTTGACGATGACAGTATTACCAACTTATTATCTAAAGCCTGAATCCATAATTAGTTGTGTAATCTCTCTATAATTTAAGTAAAGAGCAATCGAGAGGAAGGATTTCACTTGGATCTTGAAGATTTTTTGATGGGACTTCTGCAGCTATCTTCAGAATTGGTATTCACGAAAAATCATTATTATTTGTGAAAATCGTTCACCCATAACTGCAGTAAATTATTTAAAAATATTTTTTCTAGTGCCGCTTTGCAGTCAACAGTGTAACGAGTGGAGACTATGATCGACCAATAGAAATATCCAGGTTTGTGAATGAATTGAACGCTGGATTCCGACTCCTCAATCTGAAGAATGACTCTCTTCGTAAACGGTTTGACGCCCTGAAATACGATGTTAAAAAGATCGAGGAAGTCGTTTACGACCTCAGCATTCGAGGACTGAAACCTGCTGTACCGCCTGCTCCAGTAGATTCGAAATAGAAAGGCAATTCTACTACCACAATACATTAACTATTACTCACGATACCAAGTGAGAAGCTGCGCCAGCATAGGTTTTGCAGTGAGGTTAAACATGTGAACATAATTCAACTTGATTTTGACAATCTTCTCGAACATTATTGCGATGAGGTGCGACAGTGCCTAGTTTTTGTAATGCTTGATACCAGTTCGTAATAAAAATGACCATCGTTATACTATATGCAGTTATTTTATTTCCAACAACTAAGTCATTGATTCATTGCACATTCTTTATTGCTCAGATTAACAGGTCGATTAGTATCCTCTCGTTTTATTCAAGATACTTGGCATTATTTTCGGTGAAGAATTGCGCTATACCGTGCGATCGCATTACTTCAGAAATATGCGGCTGGATTGTAATCTGCAGGAAATGACAAAATTAAGAACCGATGGTGTTCGATGGTTTCGTGCGTGGTCAAACGGTGTACATGACATTGCAAATATCGATGGTCTGATACATGGAGCCTAGAGTAAATGGTCTGATAGGAAAATAAAAAATATGCTCTTTACCTCTATTCTCGGTTGATGACGAAAAAAAATCTTGAATATTTTTTGCCGTTTTCTGCTCGAGAATACGCTGTATTTTTATTAATACGAGTACCAAATTTCAAATCGATTCATCTATTACAGTTCGAGTTATCGTGTACACTGTTTTGAAAAACCTAGGTTTAAGTAAAATTGTTTAATATTTTTCTGAGTATAAAAATTTAATTAAGATGTATCTTACTGTTAATCTACCATTTCTACCTCGTATTGCATTTAAATCTTAACCGTTCAAACTATTATGAATATTCGAGGGAAAAAACTCTTCAATGTTGATAACTTCACTCGTTAAACAACTCGTTGTGGAGAAAACGGAGGCAAACGAAATTTACTTGTACACGTGTGGACGCGAATCCTGAAACAGCATATTTTTTCCCTAGTGGATTACGTTGGCAATGGAGAATTTCACAATCAACCCGTAGCAAGAATACGTTTGAGGTTTTCAAACATGGAGACTACACTTGTTCAAAGCAATGTATAAATAATTCTGAATTACCATGCTTAAACGGTAGTGTATATTCGTTGATAAATAAGTGACAATATTTAATACCAGTCAAAATAATATTTTCTGTAAGATCGTACCGATAATGAAGCTAAAGCGTAACATTCGACTAAATGGGGCAGCCCTGCGCGAAAAATAGGCATTTAGTACTACATTAGCAATTATAATAAGTATTTCTCATTCGGTCAGACTAATGAGAGGCCATAATGTCAGGTTGAAAAGATTGAATCAGCGTAGCCATAAGCAGGCCGTAAGACGTAACCAACCAGCGATTTCGATAGCATTCTTACTGTTTGTTCAAATGCCGACGATCACAACTCGTTTCTTGTTGTGACACGTCACCGAGTGACAATCGGGTCCCGAGAGAACGAAACGGACACGTCATTTGCAATGTTTGCGAAATTTATACGTTCAATTTTGTAGCAAACGAAAAAGGTAACGAATAAAAACTTGATTGCACAGCATGAGGTGGTTTTTATTTTTTATTTCTTTCGCCTGACATCCGCCCAAGTAGAAAATAAGCGCAAATTATTATCGAATTTTGGGGTTATGTCGATATCTCAAGTAAGTTTAGTTGTGTTTCAGTGTTTTGTTCCAGGAAAATGAGGAGAACGCACGGGACAACTAGTCACAGATAGTCCTCGGAACATTTCAAAATTGATTCAAAAATGAGGCGGTCGCATTCGGGTTAGTGGGATGTGCTGAAAATAAATAAACAAATCTTGTCTGTCAGGTTAAAACTAAAGGTATTTTCTTCCCGTTTTCAGGGGGGTATGCTTATGGGCCGTTGCCAAGCACCTCTCACGATGCTCTGGAGGAAGAGAACGAACGGATAGCCGATGAACTGAAGGACAAAATAAGCCTCCTGAAGGCAGTGTCCATTGATATTGGTACCGAGGTTAAATACCAGGAAAAAATGTTGAATGGAATGGTTAGTAAGGAGGCTAATTAAACAGAATGCGGAAAATCAAACTGACAGAATTCAGTGTGACCAATTACTGAAATTAGAGATTGTCTTACAATTATGTTTATTGAAATTTTGTTTCAGGACGAAGATTTTGAGAGGACGAGTGGCTCCCTGACTTCCTCTGTGTCTAGAGTATTGCGTATGGCGAGGGCAGGACATAATTATTACATCATTTACCTTTTCCTTTTTTCAATTGCTGTATTTATTGTGTTATGGCTTGTTCTTAAATTTAAATAATTTCTATAAGGTGTAGAGACACGCTCCTACTTTTTTGCGCATTCTTAGTCTACCCATTGACTGAAGAATATAATTTTAGTTATGAAAGAATATATATTCTTCAGTCAACGTTCCACCGTATGAATGACATGTTATTGGTGAATGGTATTTCTAATTCTACATGTTATGTGTAATAGAATAATTACTTGAATCATTCAAATGTAAAATACAAAGAACGTTTATTTTCAACACTTCGTTATTATGAAAGGCCTAAACTTAGAATTGGAATGTCAATCTGTTGAGTATTTGAAGTTTTGATGTTCGAACGTTTTTTTTTTCTTTCGTGGCGGGTCATAGTTCCGCCTTTTTGATACAGACTCCATATACTTACACGTCGAAAATCGGCATCGTGACTTCGACTTGTTTGTCAGTGCGATTTAACGATGACGGATATCAACGAATCTGACTTGTACAAGCTATTTAAGAAATCTGAAGAAGCTGAAAGCGTCTATACAATCGGAACTACCGTAGACACAGGTACAACACATAATAATACACGTGTTACTGCGTTTGTTTTGTTTCTTTAAACATAACCTAAACGTGTGATGCAGGTTTGGAATGGCAGGCGGTTGACGAATGCAAAGAGAAGGTGGATACGACTTTACACGTTGTCAAGGAGCGTGGAAAAATCTATTTTAACATACGTCTGGACCAATTTTCAAAAGTACTATTGCCAATATTATCATGATGCCGGTATTCGATCATCGTTTGTACAAATTTTCTTTTTGCTCCTATTCAAAAAAAAAAAAAAAAACAGGTAAAAGAAATGAGATCGATTGACAATATTTTTCTGGTATCCGATGTCCGTCAATTCAACTTCTCAGAAGATGATGGCGAGACTGATTTGACGTTGCTAAAAAATGCAATAGAGAAAGATCTCAGGCTAGAAAAGGGTTTGGAAGCATGGAAAGCAATGACTGGCTTTCGTGGCAAACTTTACCCTAAACAAGAAGAATTTAAAGATGCGGATAAACTGCTCAAAGCTGAAAAAAATCAACCCCCGGAAGATGCAGTTGTAGGGGATGTCAGGAAGGGAAGAAAACGGGGTAGAGATCCGTCCTTATCCAGTGAAGAAGACATCCTCAAGTACAGAGTGACTTGCGAAAGAACAGGTTCTCATGCCTTTGAATCTGGTCAAGTTGCGAGAGTAATCGGGGGAGAATTACAAGATAAATATTTCTGGCTAGTCGACTTGACCATGTACCATCTGGAAGTCATTTGCAATCTAGTTCAGAGTAGGTTTCCTCAGCACAGTTAAAATGTGAAATACATATTGAGGTTCATCCTTCAATAATTGAAGTTTTTTGATCTGCTTACTCACATTTACAGATGAGCTGGCAACCTGTCTTCGCATAACTCATGAGTCCAAACATCGCCGTAATATTATTCACTTTGGCCCAACTACGCTGCGAGCTACTGTGTGTTATAGTTTATTACGACTTGCGAATCCAAAGCCAGGGGATATCATAATCGATCCAATGTGTGGCGGAGGCTCCATACCGATCGAGGTAGAACGATTACCCTTGAATAGATTTGACAAAACAAACACAGCTATTTTTCAATATTTTTAATATGCCTTTACAATTTGATAGGCAGCAATCGCTTTCCCAGATACATACGTTTTGTGTGGAGATAATCATGAGAAAGCTGTTGCTAGAACAAAGTTAAATATCGATGCTCAATCTATCAATCATAAGACAGAGCTGATCACATGGAGTGTCGCCAAATTACCGCTGAAAGATTCTTATGTTGACATTGTGGTAACTGACATGGTAGGCATATCATTGTTTATATGCCAATACAACATATGTCTTTTGCTATTGTTCGTTGTTATTAATTTTTCAGCCATTCGGAAAGCGAAGTGGTTCAATGACAGACAACAGAGTGCTTTACAAAAGATACATTACAGAGTTGGCTCGTGTTGCAAAACTAGGTACAGGACGTCTGGTTCTACTGACTTACGATCGCCGCAGTATTCAAATGGCAAGTGGGCTCAATTTTCACAAGATATTTGTAATACTTGAAACGCATTAGAAAATTCATTTTTTTCGCATCTTACAGGCTTTACAATCCGCAAGCAATTTATTCAAAGTGATAAAAATGCTCGGGGTTAATATGGGCGGGTTGCACGCAGCTGTCTATGTTTTGAAGAGGACCAAGTTACCGTATAACCCGTAGAAGAGTAATTCTTCGACTTTGCAAGACTGATAAGAATCAAACACAAGTTATCAGGATACTTTGTTTATTGTAAAGTGGAAAATATGATTTCCATAAACATTGAATACCATGATTTAAAATTATTTACGTTCACGTGCCTAAACGTATTTCAATAGGCTTCGATTCAGCATCCAGTCAAAATTATGCATATGTATACAAGGCATATACGGCAAAAACGATGTCTATTTACTACAAGAAGAACTTTCTTCTGCTAGTTTCCATGGCGTGTCGACGTCCTTGTATTATCCATTCGTATTCACCATATTTACTGTCGAACGTCCCTCGTTGCAGAGATCTCAATTTTAGGGTGAATCTTGGGCCCAATTCTCTGAGCTTTGCTTTCCCCTTTTTTAGGTCAAACTCGTATCTGGATGGATTAAAAATGGATGCATTAACCAATTTTATCGTTGGAAAGATTGTTAAATTGAAAATTCAACAAGCTTAATTCTACCTATGATGTCTAAAAAAAATATAATCTCGTTGATTGTGAAATGTGACTGCCCTGCGTCCCTTGAATTCGGGATCGTAGTGAAACAACGCCCCAAGCATTCTTCCAACCGAATGTCCTAGCCTGGTCGTGAAATTGTTTAAAATCACTTCTGGACGATGCTCGGTTATTTCTTTATGCGATCGCTTCAACTCTGGTGTAATTTTAACATTACTAAGTTTGAACTGCGCCGTTGGACCATCGGGCAGGTGTACAACAAGCATGCCATCTGATCGGCGTTATTAAGGAAATGTAAGAAAAATAGTTTAAAAAAATTGGAGCAAAATGGATAAGACACGGATGTCAATTTTCATGCTATTGAAAAGGATACTTGGCTGTTTCATATTTTCATTTATCACTATCAAGTCCGTGAATCCCTTGGCAATTGCACTTTTAACCATCTTCTTGACACCCGATCTGTTTCTGTAGAGCGATATAGAGTTTGGAATGATGCGAGTCAACTCGCGACCAAATATTCTCGTTTTTCTGAGAGGGTTGTCAGAGTAGGTAATGAGTACTTTGGGCTCATATGTGTGTTTGTAATAGGATGCAAACTCGTCGTGCTCAAAATCTACTTTGACCTCAAGATTTTCCTCCGCATCAACGTCGCCCTGGATTGTAGTCTCGTCCTTTTCACGCAGACTTTCGATGGTGTGAGGGACTTTTTTGGGCTCGCCATCCCTCTGGCGTTTTTTCCTTTCTTCTTTTTTAGCCTTCGCCTTTTGCCTACGAAATTGTTCACTTTTTTTATGGCGAACTATTTTGCATTTTATGTGATTAAAATTGCTGTCGCTCGGCAATGAGACTTTGAGATTTTCGGGTGGCGCGATCTCGCTAACTTCAGTTTCTTCCTCCAATGGGACTTCACGTTTCAACGGATTTTTTCGTAGATTCTTCAATTTCATTTTAACCCTCAATTGTGAAGCGATCTATTTTTCAAGATATCACGATCTCAGCTCACGCACAAAACCATGCGTACTAAATTTCAGGTTATGTTCTGAGAAGATTTATGTATTACACGATTTCGTCACTGCGCATGCGCACTGTGTGTTGTGTTTCGTCGCTTCTAATTTTTTCTGACAACTCTTCTGTATTCTTCGTGATTATTTCATGGTTCAGCAGCAGATACAGTAGCGTTCTGTGGGAAGGAGAAGGTTTGCGATTTTTCTCTTACTTCCCATTCATTCTTACGCATATTACATTTTGCCGGAAATCGTTATAAAAGTCGTTGACTGACGAAAAGCTACCGGATCGTCTTCTTATGACCCCAGGCCTAAAGGTATTTCACTCGTTGACTGAAGAATATATCAGTAAACGTTTCACTCAAGGAATCATGGTGTCAATATTATTCGAAATAATTTCCAAAAATCCGAAATTACACTGTAATTAGTAATATTGAAATAAAAATCTGCGTTACTAATCATTGGCATTTATGAAAAATCTTTTAGGATAACAGCAATCTCTTTGTAATGTTAAATGATATGAAATCTTAGAAATCGTGAGAAATGACCTACGCAATGTAAAATTATTTATCAAGTAATCTCTCGTAATCACTCTATAAAATACAAGTAATCATGAAATATCTTAATCGTGGTGTGACTGTTTTCTCAGTGAAACACCCTTTACCAGAGTCTCTCTTACTCGCCGAGTAATCGGAAAATTCAAACGTACGCCTGACGCTGCAATCAACGGCAATTCTGTACACATCGTAGGCATATTTGCGCATTTCCCGCGCGCAGCTCTGATTGGTCGAAAACTTGGTGGATGAGACGATTCCGGGAATCGGAGCCTCCGCTTGACAGTCCGCGTTATTCGCTCTCGAACAGCTGGAGTGAAACGCCGGCAACACAGTCTCACAATCAAATTAAGATCGCGATATTCAGTCTGTGTAACGTATTTTCGTAAGTGGTTGCCGACAAATGACGGTCAAGTAAGTAGAAAAATCGTGGATGTTTAGCTCAAAGAGGAAACGAGTTATTGAAGTAAGAATCGCTGGCGTATCAGAGATGAATTTCGTGGTTCGAGTTTTCATTGTTTTGTGCACTTTTAGGTTTATAGTGATCTCGATTTGGGTCTCGCCGTGTGGAGTGTAATTTTTGTTTTATTGTTTGCTGTTTTTCAGCAAATGCGTAATTATACCGGTTACAGCACAAAAATGAAGAGTGAGCGTAGAATCGAGTGTTATCAAGGTACAGATTCTTATATTAATACTTTTTTGCGACGCGTGAAAAAAAAAAAAAAAAAACTATCGGAGGCGAAACAAAAGACTTTCCGTCACATTCAACGAGATTGAAGTTAGTAACGTTACCGTAATGAAACATTGGGGAAAAAATCCCTATTTCCTGAATTTTACAATGATTTTGAAGCCTTTGAAGGAACTAAAATTTCGAAATGTGAGTGTGTTTTGTTTTGTTACGGTCTACTGAATTTCAGACAATTCCAAAATGGCGAAATAACTGTTTTTCCTCTACTAATTTCAATATGATCGCATTCAAAGGTGCATCATTTACGTGTGTTGTGTTGCCATGCAAGCATAGCCTCCAACAGCCGAGAAGAAACATTTGAGTTGTAAACCAGACTACAATAACAGCAAAAAGTTATGCGTCAAAGGCTTAACTCAAATAAAGAATTAATTTTTAACAAATCACGGGAAAATAATAATTAAAGAAGTGGATAGTAACAAATCCACTCAGATTATCTAAATTGTAATAACTATATTACATACAAGATACAAAGGCACAAACAATTAAAACACATTTCTATAGTAACTAGAATTTTTCTAAACTATTTCAGATAGAACATTATTATTAATATTTTCAATAGTAAAATTATTATTTTTTTCAGCGATATATGTATATCTATTATAGGTATGTGGTTCTACGTACGTGCAGTGCACGTCATATATTCGCCATGTATATATAGATATACATGTATATACGTGAATAATATACTCGTTATATTTTCAACTTATATAATTTGATATAAATAACTTAGTTTCATATTCACAACCATCTAATAAAAATCTTACACGAGGTGCAGGTTTTATAAAGACAATACAGCTGCCTCGCATTAACGTCTCCCTCTCTCTTAGTAAATACTCTCCTCTAATAGTTCGAATAGAATTCGTGGACCATTAAAATCCACGCGCTTCGTTAGAAGCATGACAGTTACTACGTATGGTAGTGTTTTAACAATCGTTATTACCATTATTATATTCTTTTTACATATAACGTACTTTATCAGTTGCCGAGGAAAGCACCCCTAACACAATAATTCTCTTTGTCCGAAATGTTTTACTGTTTATTTCTGTCGTTTTCCTCCCATCGACTTGTTCCATCTATACTGATGTGTCGTTTCAAAAATTTTAGCAGCCAGCTCCACGTCAATATTTGTATTAAGAGTATCATCGTTATAGGTGCTGATTCGTTTGATCCCAAATTGATATTAGGCCTTTTCAGTCTATTCGCAATTGGCATGAATTTGATAATGGTACATATCAATAAATTTCCAGAAAGATGAAGATCAATAAGCTTCGATATTTAGATTGGAATGTAGTTTACACGTTACTCTGTAATCTGTCATTCGAAATCTCTACGCGTCATACAGTGCGCTGGAAGACCATTAACTTCATTCCTCGTGTGACAATATGTTATTCGTATGTTATTCGTGAACATTTCAATAATCGACAAAATGCAAGGTTCAATTATCGGACCGCCTGTTTTCATGAATGAATGTTTGTGCTCTGTTCTATGCATACCTATATATTATCTTTCATCTATACAAATAAGTCTGTATGTATCAAGTTTCTTCACAGTACTCGAAGATTCCATACTCGAAACTTTTAATATATAACTATTCAAATTGTAAATTCACTTTCTTGTAAATCAAAAACGATTCAAAGAAGTACAATACCTATATTGTATAACAGGCAAGACATGTGCCGCAGATAATTAATTACAGCACCAATTGAAAAATATTTCCTTTATTCTAATGAAATAGAAATGAGAAGAGATAAAAAAAAAAATGTTAAGACAAACAGATGAAGCAAAGAAGAGAAGGGAAATTGTATTAATATTAACAAAAATGTATGCGTAATGTTTACCTTAATTTGGAATGAAAAACAATCCTTAGATATTATATACAAGAGTCCTAATCTACAATCGACTCAAAGTAAAAAAAAAAATATTTCTCAACTTTGATTTACTTGCACGACGTATCTGACGTATCTCATTGTTAGTAAAGTTTGACATGGTTCAAAGACCATGCGAAATTATAGGAAATCATTTTGCATTAGATGTGTATTTCTGTCAAAAAACAGATTTACACATGCATATACACATACACACACACACACGCGCGCGCACGCACACACGTAATGCCAGATAATTTTTTCGAATATTCAATGTTACAGAAAGAACGTGAAAACATTTTGGTTAATCACGAATAACACGTATTCCGTCAGGGATAGACGTACGACTGTAACCGTGATATTATCCGGCATACTTATACATATATTCACGGTATTGTTTCAACATCATATCTGAAATTATCGTCATCTTTCGAGCAGCCATTCGTTTAATAAAAAGATAAAATAAAATAAAAGAACATAATACGATAAATAAGAAATCAAATGCACTCCTCTCCTACAGGTGTCTTCCATCATTTCTAGATATGTGTTGGTATTATACAACAGTCTCCATAGCAGATCATAATTCAATGGTGATCATCGGATCGGAAAAAACGCCGTTATTAACTTATAATAACGAAAAATTCGTTCCCTTCACTTGGACAAATATTTTGTCGAATTCAACGACATGGTTGAAGAATGAAACCTTCTCGATGGTGCCGGACTCACGGGCGCCGATGGCGATGGGCCTCCGGTTGGTGTCGTTGGTTGGGAGCCTCGGCGGCTTCTCCTCATTGAGGAATACGGACTTATTCCACGATTGACGTACTCGTGGGCGTAAAGCAACACCCCGATGTCGCGGTTCCCGGCTTCGAGAGCGATTTTCAAAGCCGAGCTTCCGTCCACGTCGACGATCGACGAGTCGCAGTCCGGATGGCCGAGCAGGAGTCGCACGATCTCCGTGTGTCCGTGTTCCGCTGCGCACATCAACGCCGTGCTGCCGTCTTCGTCCTGGATGTTGACCGCGGCACCGGCGTCCAGCAACAGCTTGGCCATGTCTTTGCGCCCATGAGACACCGCGAGCATAAGGGCAGTTTGTCCGTGCTAAAGAAACAAGGGTATTGGAATGAGAATCATTTCAGAAATTCCACGAAGCATCGGGTTGTACTGTTTACGGTTCGCTTCTGCCACCATGTTGCTAAAATTTGATAATTTCAGTTCGTCTTTAAAGTGATTTTGACAAATATTAACACGTTTTTAACTTTCAAAGTAAGACGTGGTTTTCAGTATTCGCGTCCTGCTCTTATTTTCGACATTTGAAGCGCTCCAGAAATTTGACAAAAATTCGGGCAAGTTCTACGAGGCTTCTAGTTGAAGATCCAATAGTCCCAGTTTTATTTTTTTGTAAAGGGGAGAACGCCGCGTACCTTCTTGTTCACAAAATATACACATAACGAAAAATCACGCAGTCACGAAAGACCCCACGTTTCGCTTTAAAGGTTAATCTATAATTTACACAATGTAGTATTTCTGCTGTAATTAACTAATTGTAAGTATCAGAATAGAACGTCTTGCAAATTCCGTCAAAATTGTACGAAAAGGTTTCGAAGTTATCCCGTGAAAAGTATTAAAAAACGTAGTCTCCAGTAAAATCAGATTAGTCAAACAATTATGGACCATTTTTTAACTTTCAATGCTTGAAGCAAAGATAAAACTAGTATCTTTCTAGTACTGAAGTAACGAATGTAAATTTTTAAGTATTCGCGAATGCGGAAGCGGATGCGTGTATACATTTTTAAATCCGGCGCCATTTCTCTATGACTAAAAGTTGACAATTGGTTGACTGACAGGTACACCATGCAAGTCGCACGCACACGTTAGTGCCGTTTGCACCTTATTCTGGAAATTGGCGAGCTGGTCCGAACCAAGCAGATTGTTGATTTGATTATTTAACGACAAATTGTTCACAGAAACAAATTAATTTTAAGGACAGAATATGATTCAAACGTGAAGACAAACTTTTATAATAAAATTTCATCATGAAACTCACGTCTTTTTGTCTTATCTATTATTACATTCACAATTTTTGTAAGCAAAATATCAAGTATATGCGACAATCACATTTGCAAAATATTCGCATGGTTTTTGCGAATGCGGATATTTGTTACATCACTACTTCGTGGTAACGTCTTATACCAGTAACCTTCTCGTTTTTCAATAGCACCTATTCAAAGCCAATTTAAAAATAAAGCGCGAAGAAAGAGTGGACCCCCCCCCCCCCCCCCCCCGGAATACGTTCGAAAATGTTTACCTGTTTTGCGCGAACGTTGACGTCTGCCAATTGGAACAGTCTATTAGCGACAGACGAGTGTGTTGAGTTCCGAACTTCTGCGAGGGCAGCTAACATGACGGCGGTATAACCGGCGACGTTAGCCCTGTTAATGTCGCAAACTTTGGAATCGAGTAGAATTGATACGACGTCGAAATTCCCGTGAGAAACCGCGTAGTGCATGGCGGTGTTGCCACTAGCGTCGTTCATGTTTACAATGTACTCTAACAAAGAGCTGGAGGTTTCCTCGAAGCAGTCCAGGTAGTCCTCAACGTCGAGAGGGTTCGCGGTTGCCGTGCTCGAAACCTTGAACCATTCCTGCTGTATTATTGTCGTCGCGTTTTTTATCTGATGACTGATATTCCGACTGGGTGATTTTTTCAGATTGTCATTCAGCACTTTCATGGCTGCACCCATCTCTCGAGACGGCTTAACTTTCTGTCTGGGTTTTTCTTGGATCGGTTGGAACAACGCCGAGTCCGGCAGACCGTGCTTCTCTTCAACTTCGGACTTTTCCCCTGCCGGCGATGATTCCTCAGATGATATTTTCTCATCGTGTACCTCTTCCGTCTCCGAATTCTGGAGTCTGAAGGTCAAAACATACAAGTAAGAACAGATCACAACGCATCGCCACCTGTCCAAAACAATTAACGCGTCTAAAAGACGCTTCATGAACAAATTTATAGACGTCTCGGACTGTTTTTGTGTCGCGCGATGGGTAACTCCTATATACGAGTGAAATGGTCTCATTCCAGAGGCACGCAATATACTTTCCGCGAACAAAGGAAACAATGAGAGTATAAAAGAAAAGCAGAGTACATGTTTCACCATAAATTCCTTTCCCATAAACGGGAAGCAACAATTCACGCGGTTTCGAGACAGAACATCCTGGCTGAATGATTCAGGAGAAAACGAAGCCGTAACGATAATGGAAAGAACAGTGCATTTACCCAATTTCACTCTCACAAGGCGTTCCCAATATGTCGTTCGAATGTACAACGGCTAGATAATTATTCGGAAATTCGGTTGAACACTGCCGAAGCATCGATGTCCTTCGCTCGATAAATTCTGCCTTTTCACTTATCCACCATAGCAAGCGGCACCCCGGAGCAGACTAGTGACGAACAACAGTCTAACTGCCTTGAGAGCCCCACAAGGGTGAGAAAATTAGCTTGTGAGTCGTGCAGAGACCAATAACAACAACGCACTGCTACTAGCCGGGCAAAAAGTATTGATCGAAAATAACAGTCAGGGATTTTGGCCAGCTTTTTTTGCACGGTTAGTACGAGCGGTTCTCCGCACTGTGCATGACGGCTATGGAAACCTCACCACGGGCTGTAATTACGTTTCCATGGTGACGCTCCAGGTGGAACACAACTGCCAGAGACGGTTATAATAGCTGGCAACACTTGTGCGGAAGTCCCTCGGCAATCTGGATGTCGGGTGGCCGTCTGCGCAACTGTTGGCGCGAAGAAGCGGTAAATCTGAATTGAGATACCTGGCGTGCAAGCCGAGCGATTCACGCGGACTCGGGTAATGATTGCAGCTTCAATATCGTTGTATTAAAATTTCGTAAGCAAGATTTCAAACTTACCGGTTGTTAGATTCGTATTGTTCCTTATTGTCAGCGTCGTACTTGATGACAGTTGAGCACGGTATCTTGGTGTAGGTATCCTGCCGCTTGAACTGCATTCTGCGGACGGTCGGGGAATTCAGAGAAATATAGGATGGCCTGGGTATGCGCGATACTTGATTATTGTTCTGTTGATTGATATTGTCGGTGTTGTTTACGATCTGTTTCGCCAATGTCTTGATAGTGTCCTTGCAATTGTCACAGTAATTCGCCGAACACGAAATGCTGATGTGTGGCGATCTTACAGAATCGCCGACCGCGACGTCGATGAATTTCTTTTTCAGGGTAGAAGTTCCGAACTCCCGTTTCTTCGGGGTCAATCCTGTGGTGTCCGTGGATCTTGCGGCAGTCTTGATCAAACCGTCGACCGTGAGCCCAATCGACTTGGTAGATTTTCTTGTCAGCTTGCTGTCGCCGTAGTTGAAGGAATGACTCCTGGTCCCCAGAGCGTTTAGTGATATCGTTTGCGCAGAGACCGGGTCCGGTCCTGAAGCGGTATTCCTTGTTCCAGGACCAGGTTTGGCTTCGATACCGACGTCGGAAGATCTCGGTTTCACCGTTACACCGACATTGGAGGTCAACTTTAGAGGTTTCGAAACTTGCACAGCCTGAT